>NW_027137042.1:0-263647 GCF_040869045.1 Eurosta solidaginis | reverse complement strand
ACTCCCAATGACTCTAAAAGATTTTTTATTATTGGGCTAATAAGACCACGCTCGTTGTCGGTCACGAGGATATCTGGGGTCGTAAAGTAGTGCAAGAGTTTGACTATTTTGTCCTTGAGGTGCAAAGTGGACTTATTTCTTAGGTGAAAGAGTTTTGTGAACTTAGAAGATTTGTCAATGCAGCTCAGAAATTTTTCTCCTTGTATTTCGAATATATCGACGTGAATTATTTCACAAGGACGCGATGGGATAGGTGTGTTTTGTAACTCCGGTTTATTGGGACGTCTGTCATATTTACTGATTTTACAAGTTTCGCAAGACGAGACATAGCCCCTGATTATGCTGCTCATTCTTGGAAAGTAGTACCTCTCTAAAATTTGTTTTTTATTCTCATTGGCGTTGCGATGAGCTCTTTTGTGCTCCACCCATACTACTTCACAGATTCTGTCGGGATCTCTCAGATCCTCTACAATGCACTGAGCTACTCGGATCTTATATTGCATGAAATTTTCCAGGTATACTTTCTGAAGAAGTCCTAATTTACTCTCTGGTATTTTAATTCCGTTAATAACGTTTGGCCTAAGTTTTTCCTTCAGAACATTAATGAGCTCCTCTTCGCCGACTCCATCTATCTTTAAATAATGTCGCGAGTAACCTGGATGGGGTTCTTCAAATATTTCTAGCCTACTCCAAATAAAATCTGGTTTCTAAATACGTTTATGGGAACTTCAACGAAGGGTATAAGGTCGGAGTTGTCCTGTTCTGTACTATGTACGGTATCACCGGCCTCGCTACCAGAATCCGCTGTTAACCCTGTGTTTGCATTTTGACTAGCGGCATCGTATGTGGACGTTGTAAGGGGGTTTGCATGAGTTTTGAGTCGGGACAGTGCGTCAGCTACGAAGTTAAATTTGCCAGGTTTATAAATTATTTCGTAATTATATTCTTCGATCCTGGCCTTCCAACGTTTTAGCTTGGCGTTGTAGTTTCGGTTACTTAAAGAGAAGGTTAGGGGTTGGTGATCTGTAAATATTCGTATTTTTTTTGCTCCATGCAGGTAGTTCTGAAGGTTATCCAAAGCCCACACGATAGCAAGCATTTCTTTTTCGTTTGTTGCGTACGCCTCTTCTGTAGTAGTTAGGCTTCTCGATATGAATGCTATGGGCTAGTCTTTGCCGTCATAGTCCTGTGATAGCACCGCTCCAATAGCGAAATCGGAGGCATCGGTCATAAGGATAAAAGATTTGTCGAAGTTAGGGAAAGTCAGGACCTCGGAGGTCGTCAGTATCTCTTTGAACGCTTCCTGTGCTTCCTTGTTCAAGTTAATGGGTACTTTTTTCGATTGTGTTGCCCTTACCTGTGCGTGTTCTCCTCGTGTGAGGTTGGTAAGAGGTTTTGCAATTTTTGCGTAATCTCGAATGAATTTACTATAATACGATGTTAGTCCTAGGAAGCTCCTTTAAGTTAGATGGAGGCAGCATGTTTTTAATGGAATTTACTTTCTTTGGGTCAGGAAGTATTCCCTCAGAGGTCACAATATAGCCAAGAAATTCTACGCTTGTTTTTAGGAAGTGCGTCTTCTCAAGGTTAACCTTGAGACCCGCGGCTAGGAGCCTGGCAAGGATAGTCTCAATGTCCTTTAGATGAGTGGTTTCATCCTTACTAAAGATTATAATGTCGTCGATGTATACAAAGCAAATACGACCTATAAATTCTTTTAACACGTCGTCTATCATGCGCTGGAAGATAGAGGGTGCATTTTTGAGACCGAAAGGAAGCCGCAAAAATTCGTATTTTCCATTCATGGTGGAAAATGCCGTTTTTGGTATATCACTTTCTTTCATTGGGATCTGGTGAAATCCCGAAGTTAGGTCAAGTGTCTTAAAATACTTTGCACTACCGAGACTCGCAATTGTGCCATTAATGTCAGGTATGGGATAGGTGTCAGGGATGGTTACGGCATTTAGCCGTTTGAAGTCTATCACCATTCTATACTTTTTTTCCCAATCTGCCTGGGATTTCTTTGGGACAATCCATATGGGTGAGTTGTAGGGACTTTTTGAAGGACGAATTATGCCTTCTGCTAGTAAGTCTCGGATTTGCTTTTCCACCTCCTCGCGCATATTAACGGGGTAGGGGTAGCTTTTAGTGTAAATGGGGTTTTCGGTTGTGGTTCTGATTTCTGCCTGGACATTGGTTTGGATTTCCATGCCTCGGTCAACTGGGCCGAAGAAATTTTTATATCGATGTAGGATCTCGTTGAGTTTATTTTTTGTAAGGTTCGTGATATCATAGCCGAAAGGAATGTTTAAGGTAATGCTGTTGACCTGCTGCGCCTCCTTCCGCTTAAGGGGCAGCACAATATCTGGTTTTAAAATGAGAGTGTTGAGCTCCCTGTCTAGGACTGCTTTAATTTCCGACAGCGTGTCATCCCCTATTATCCCATCAAATGATCTAAGCCCTGGAAGAACAAAAAATGTGGTGGGAATATCTATGCCTACGAATTTAAAAAAATGTCGGCATATTTTCCTATCTACATTTATAGTTCCTCCTGCGGAAGTTACCTTAAACGGTTTTTCTACTGGCGTAGTATTTTGAGCTACGCGTTCGCTTATATAATTTTTGTTAGCCCCTGTATCCACTAGAAATTCTAAAATACCTAAATCCTGCGTTGCGTACTCTAGATAAGGTACGCCGGACACGAGGCTCCCATGGTAAAATTTACTTGGTCCCCCGTGGTTTGTTCTTTGTTGGTTTCGATTTGTTCTTCATCAACCGCTACTAGATGGACAAGTTTCTGCTGCTTGCTAGGGTTTCTGTCTGAATATCCTGGAGAACTTGTACGCCTCTTGGCGCTGTCATATCTTGAAAATCGAGTGCCACCTGTCTGGCGGGTTTGAGTTGATGGTTCTGCTTCTGCTCTTACCACCGCCAATGGGGTGCTGTTGCTTCTCCAATTTTGGGTAGACTGATTGCTTATTCGGGTTTGCGCTGATCCTGAGTAGGAAGGTCTAGGCCTTTGTTGGTTGCCATTCTGCCACACGCGGTTGCCATTTGGTTGAACTGAATTTCTTTGAGCGGGATAACCCTGGTCGTGGTTGGAATAATTACTTTTAAAAAATTTTGGGGCTGAAGGTTGGTAGTTGTCATTAAAATTTTTATTATCCCTGTGGAAGGGTGGGCGGTAAATAGAGTTCCTGCGGTCTACATTTAAAATTTTCAGACGTGCCGAATATGCTACGGTTAGTGTTTTCATGTTCTGAACTAGGAGAAGGGCAGGCAGATCCCCGTTTAGGCCCCTTATGAAGACATCTAATGCTCTTCGACGATGTGCCTCTGCCAATGCCTCTACTGTTTCCCCGTGTGCACACTTTTCGGCCTTTATGGTATTAATCATTAGGGACAGTTGTTTTTGAACCTGCGCATAAAAGTCGGACATCTTCTGACGCCCTTGTGACATTAACGTCAATTGCTGTTCCAACGTTTCTATATCCCTTATATCAGCGTAATGCAGGGAAAGGATTTCCTTTACCCTGCCCCAGTCGGAACCTAGTATATTGTGCGCAAGTAATGCAGAGTCTGCTGCGCCCCTAATCTTCCCCCTAATGTGCCTCAAGATGGCTGCGGCTTATGCCGCACTATTCCGTAATCCTTTATTACCTGTTCTACACTATGGACCCAGGAGCCGTAGTGCTCCCGTGATCCATCGAATACCTGCAACTCTTTTACGCAGTCCAGAAGCTTAGCCACCTCCGCCAGCTCGACCTCCGTCCGAGGACTAACTAGCGGTTCTACAGCCGGTTCTGGCCTGCTATCCAATGACTGCCTGCTTACTTCCTCCACTTGGGCTTCTAGCCTCTCCAGATTACTACTGAGCCCCGACAAAGACTCATCGTTATTTTTCGACTCCACACTTTTGAGCCTTTGGTCCATTTTCTTCAGTTGGGAGAGAATGGCATTGATACCCCATTCGTGTCCATTAGTGACTTCCTGATTTCTTCAGAGTCCATGATTTTATTACTGTAAAAATAGAAGAAGGAAAGGGAAATATAATGTGATTAGATTATACTCACAAAAGCCAGTTTCTCATTGGATTAAAACTATTTGCTTTTTTATATTTCTCTTCTTGAAGGGCTTCTGTCCCTTTTTTCCAAAATAGTTCACTTAATTACTGGGCTTTTAATTTGTTTGCCCTTTTTTTGTTTTTCTCCACTTAAACGCTTTTTTGAAAAAAAAAAATTTTTTTTTTTGAATAGTTCACTTAGTTCTTTGGGGATTTAATTATTTGTCTATTCTCAACTGAACACTTAAACACTTTTTGACCACTTTGCACCCGCTGTCTCGGGCGCCACTTACAGTTCTCGAAAGGGGAACTGTTAAAAAATTAAAGTTGCGGTGAACTCACTGTTCACCGACCAAAGGAAATACACAAATTTAGTTAAGTTGATACTGAGCTTGAGCCACTTACAGTTCTCGAAAGGGGAACTGTTACAAAATTAAAGTTGCGGTGAACTCACTGTTCACCGACCAAAGGAAATACACAAATTTAGTTAAGTTGATACTGAGCTTGATTTATTGTGCACTCGTTGCACTCACTAATACGACTAATCTAAAACATATTCTTTTGTTACCAAGTAACTTTTAAGTCTAACTTACTTTTGCCTATGTTGCAGATCCCACCACCAGCCGACATTTCATAATCGATGAGTTGAGTGTATAGGCCAATGCTGCTTATGCTGCACTTCTCACGCCTTATTGGTTGTATTGTGTTACCGATCGCTTGCGCGTGTACTGAGTCAGCGAAAGTGCTATTTGGGGCAATGAAGAAGGCACATGCACGGTAACGTGAGTAAAGGGTGCGCCATTAGTTAGTATTGGGATTACGGGTGTGATAACTTATATGTGTATCTAAATTTGAAAAAATTTTCAGAAATCTTTTATCAAATTTAACGATGGTATCATCAAAAGAAAAGCAATCAAATTACCTTTCTTTTGATATATACTAGCATTTATTACTCGTTTACGATGAGTGAAAAATAGTCACTTTCGTCACAACTTTATAAAATTTCTTAACATTATTTCTAGCAATATAAATTTAACTAATATGCAAAAAAAATATTTTCTCCGTTCCCAGCAGATCCATATCAGCGTGAGTGGTTGTCATGCTGTTCCTTATGCTCCCAAAGATATATTTGCTACTGGAAAAATAGAATAAATAAAAGACAGAATTAGTTATTGATTCAACATAACTTCAGAGACGGGCTTTATTTACCTTTTCCAAAGTTCTGCTTACTGCAGCTATGGTTGCATGCTGTGAATAAAGCAGGTTGAAGTATTTTCTTTCTAAGAAGAAGAAAAGAAAAGTAAAAGTCAAAATTAGAAATCAATTCAAAAAAATTGTCTAAGTCTGAATCTTCCCTTTTTTAGAGACCGGGTTAACGAAAGTCACTATTGCTGAGGAGAATATTTGCATTGCTGAAATAAAATTAAAAGCCAAAATTAATTATTGATTCAACACAATTTTTAAAAACTTGATTTTCCCTTTTTTTAGAGCTCGGGTTAAACAAGAGCTTTTTGAATTTTTCCAGTCAATTGCTGAGAAAAAAGAAAAAGAAAATTCTAAGTTTGTAATAAAATTCAGCATAATTTTTTAAGAAGAATTCATCTTCCCATTTTGACAAGCAAAAACAAATTAAACAATTAATTTAGAAAATTTTAGTTCCAAAGTAGAATATACATATACATAATTTTACAAATAAATTAGAACTTTTTTAAATAACTATTATGTATATTTTTTTTTTTGTTAATTCATATAATATTTTATTAAAAATATATTAATACTAATTGTATACAAAGAAATAAATAATAAAAACAATGCAGGTTCATTATGTACAAAATCAAAAAAAAAAAAACGGAAAGACTTAAATAGTAAAAGGAAATGGTGAAATATATCTACAAGCTACTATTAACAACGGCAATCTTAACTATATATAACCTATGCAAATTTATAAAATAATAAATTTATAAAATTAATTTTATCTTTTTACAATTTAATTGCAGAACGTTCAATTTATACAACTTTCACTTTTTCGCGATTTAATTGCTGAAAATTTTAAGGTTTTCCCGAAAATTAAAAATTAACGTTTAGATTTTGAAATTGTCAAACGAGCGCGTCGAATAATTTTTGTTTATTTCCCATTTTTGGGTTTTTTGTAAACAAGACACTCACGTCGTTTCATTCGCACTCATTATATTTATGGGACATTTTTTCTACCCTGAAAAATATCCCAAAAACTTGACACCGAAATTTTTGATGGTGTTGGAATTTCAGGGGAAAGTGGTTAAAAGTGGGTAGTCATGGTTGGCAGGGTATGTCTACACATATGTACGTATACGCAGCTGAGAAGCAACGCACAACCACATGCATATATCTGAGATACTCCCGAAAGTATGCAATGAGAAGAGCTATAAAATCGTGCAATTGTGGTTACAGCTGAGAAATTTGATAGCTGATGGCCAACTAGTAGATTCTGGAAATGGAAGCGCATAGAAGATGCGAACGAGGAAATCAGAGAGTATAAAAGGCGATACCAGTAGAGGCGCTAAAATCAGTTTCGATTAAGCACGCTATCTGTCGAGCAATAGCAGTATTATTTTGAAAATCAGTTGTAGTGTTATTGTAAAGAACTTGAATAAAGGCCATTTTGCATTATTAAATATTGGAGTTATTTATTCAACAGTTTAGTGATTCGAACTTAGCAGAACGTTGCAAAGAAGAGGATTTGCAAGTAAATTCGTTACAATTGGTGTCAGAAGAGGAATTGTTGAATAAATTCCGGAGATTGGGAATACAGCTTGGACATGGTAAATTTAAGTGAATTGAAGATCCCGCAACTGAAGAAGGAGTTGGAGAGCCGTGGATTGAATACAACCGGAATAAAACTCGAACTCCATGCACGACTACGAGAGGCAATGGAATTAGAAGGAATTGACGTGGAAGAGTATGGTTTTCATTCTGATGGCGATGAGAAAAGAAAATTGGAGGAAAAAAACGAAACATCGCAGGCAGTTACCAGCACAGACTTGAACGTGATATTAGCTGCAATATCTGCACAAACGTCGACATTAACATCCAAGATGGAAACTCAACTGGAAGAACAGAAAACATATATGGCATCCCAACTGGAAGAGCAACTGACATATATAATATCTCAGTTGGCTGAGCAGTTGAGAGCACAGGAGGCCCGCATACCCTCGCAGCTGGAAGCACAGGAAATAAGTTGTGCAGCTCGAGGATAAAATTGATGTCGAGATAGAAGCTTTGAGAGGTCGTATACAGGAGTTGCAAATGAATCGCCCAGCAGTTTCAGCAAGCAATCCAAAGGTAAAAACACCATCCTTTGATGGTTCTGTTCCTTTCCAGGTATTTAAGCTACATTTTGAGAAGACCGCAGCAGTGAACAACTGGAATTCTGAAGATAAAGTTGCTGCACAATTGAAAGGACCAGCTGCCGAAATTATAGACTATTCCAGAGTACGAACGGAACAGTTATGATGCATTGATGGCTGCTGTAGAACGAAGGTACGGAAGCGAACACAGGAAACAGATGTATCGAATAGAATTGCAAACCCGTTACCAAAAAGCTAATGAGACTTTGCAAGAGTTTGCTTCGGATGTTGAAATGTTGGCTCAATTGGCAAATGCGAACGCACCCGTGGAGTACACCTAGAAGGTAAAAATCCAGAGTTTTATAAATGGCATACGGGACGTAGAAACGAAGCGAGCGACATATGCAAACACAAAACCCACATTCGCAGAAACGGTATCCCATGCGCTGACGCAGGAAACAGAGTCACTTTTGAGTAAGCCCACATACAAAGCTCATCGCGTGGAAGTGGAAAGGCCAGACAGGGTAGACACAATTTGGAAGCATTAAAAGGAACGCAGCAGAAAAACGATGGTGCCGTCAAATGCTTTAAATGTGGAAAGCCAGGGTACAATGCACGTTATTGCAGTACCAATCCTAACAGTTCCAGCAATGTGGGTGGCCGTAAACGCAGAGCTGAAGGAGATGAGCAAATCTCAAAATCCACTCAATCGTTAAACTAAAGCGAGTCATCCGCAAAGGGCGACAGCCTAGCTCCCTCAATTGAATGCCCCATAATCTCCAGCTCGCAAATTGGAAGAAGGTCAAGCAATCTTACTGTCGTAGGACATGTGGATGGAAAGGAACATTTACTGACTGTAGATACGGGTACATCCCATTCCATATTTCGATCAGATTTAGTCAACACAAAGACAAGACCATTGCTTGGAGCAAGATTACGTACAGCCACGGCAGAGGATACCCAGGTAATTGGAGAAGTAGCATGTGAAGTAGCAATTGGGAACGTCACGGTACTACACAGTTTTATGGTGGCAGAGATTGTTGATGAAATCATAATTGGAGTGGACTTCTTAATCGACCAAGGCATCAAGATCGATATGCAAAGCAAGACGATGCGATATAAGAACATGGATGTGCCACTTAATTTCAGCTACGAGAGAGGCTACAGCAGTAAACGAGTGCTGGTGGAAGAGAGTCAGCAAATACCACCAAAATCCGAAGCAGTCATCTGGGCAAAGGTTGATGGAGATTGTGGGAATACAAATTATGGGTTGGCGAAGCAGCAAAACAAATCAGCGCCGAACATACTTGTAGGAAAAACCCTGGCTATGACAAAACAAGATGGACGTATTCCGGTAAGAGCACTCAATGAGTTCAAGTCACGACTCAAACTGACCAAAGGAGCTATTTTGGGAAAATGCCAAGAGGCTGAAGTAGTTATTAACTGTGAACAGCTCCAGGAACACGTTTCATCTAGTAATATTGATCTTTCAAATGACATCACGACATGAACGGAGGGGCTAGATCGAGATTATCAGAGAAAGGCGAAGCAACTGCTCCTAAAGTACGCAAACATATATGGCCAGGATGGTTCCAAACCAGGCCGCACCAATTTTGTGAAACATCAAATTGACACTGGAGACGCGAGGCCGATACGTCAAGGTCCTCTTAGTGTTCCACTGGCAAAACGGGAAGTTGTGAGTCAAATCGTGCAAGAAATGAGCGATAGCGGCGTCACCGAACCATCAGCTAGTGCATGGAGCTCACCTGTGGTACTTGTGAAGAAGAAGGATGGGAACATGAAGTTTTGCGTGGACTACCGCAAGTTGAACGACGACACGAAAAAGGATAGCTTCCCATTGCCAAGAATTGATGACACTCTGGACTCGCTCTCTGATACGAAATGGTTTTCCACACTGGACTTGAAAAGTGGCTACTGGCAAGTGGACGTGAAGGAGGAAGCCAAAGAAAAAACAGCTTTCAGCGTCGGAGATGGTCTTTGGCAATTTACAGTAATGCCTTTTGGACTACGTAATGCACCAGCTACTTTTGAGAGACTCATGATCAGGTATTGAAAGGACTGCACTGGAAAACATTCTTGGTATACCTGGACGACATCATCGTATTGGGCAAGAACTTCGATGAACATCTTAAAAACTTGGAGGAAGTTTTCCAAGTAAAAAAAAAGAAGTAAATTATTTGGGTCACAAGATAACGACAGAAGGTATGCGTACAGCAAATGAAAAGATAGAGGCAGTAAAGGATTGGCCAAGACCACAGAACTTGCATGAATTAAGAAGTTTCCTTGGGCTGTGCACATATTACCGGCGATTTGTACCAATCTTTTCCAGCGTACCCATAGCCTCCATGAGCTTACAAGAAAAATAAAGCTTTTGAATGGAAGAAGGAGCGAGAAGTGGCTTTCCAAACATTGAAAGAGCGTTTGTGCACTGCCCCAATGTTGGCATATCCGATTCCACGAGCAACCTTTATTCTAGATACAAATGCGAGTGGATATGCTATAGGAGGCGATTTATCACAACTTGTCGATGGACAGGAGAAGGTAGTTGCATACTACAGCCGTTCGACTGGAAAACCAGAGAGGAACTATTGCGTT
Organism: Eurosta solidaginis; assembly: GCF_040869045.1. Classification (NCBI taxonomy): domain Eukaryota; kingdom Metazoa; phylum Arthropoda; class Insecta; order Diptera; family Tephritidae; genus Eurosta; species Eurosta solidaginis. The sequence continues at coordinate 253,642 of NW_027137042.1, read as the reverse complement.
ACACAGAGAGAGCTGTTGGCATTGGTAGAGTGCATTAAACATTTTCACAAATATCTCTACGGCCAGCGATTCCGCGTCAGGACAGATCACGCAGCGTTGAAATGGCTTCTGCAGTTCCGTAATCCAGAAGGACAATTGGCACGGTGGATCGATCGGCTACAAAGCTATGACTTCTCCATTGACCATCGGAAAGGTAGTACCCATGGGAATGCAGATGCAATGTCACGAAGACCATGTAGTTTGGAATGCAAGTACTGTTCAAAGGCTGAGGCTAAAGAAGACATTATAGATGTCCGGCTAATGACTATAACTTGTGCGGATGAATGGGACAAGGAACAGCTAGGGAAGTTTCAGCTAGAAGATACAGATATGTTATGCAAGGGCTCAAACGAAACGAAAAACCAAATAGAGAGGAGATGTCAGCAGAGAGTCCCATTGCGAAGTCATATTTGGCACATTGGGACAGTTTAGAATTGTTATCCGGTTGCTTGCATCGAGTATGGGAGAGTGAGGATGGTCAATGCAAGAAGAAATTGATAGTTGTTCCCAGAAAGAGGATCCTGACGTGCTCAGCGAGCTGCATAATGGTCCAAGCGGAGGTCATCTTGGAATCACGAAGACACTCGAAAAACTTAAGCAGAGATTCTATTGGGTTGGTTGCCGTCAGTCGGTCACCGAGTGGATTGCCAATTGCGAGGTATGCAACAGAGCGAAAGGGCCCAAAACCCGAAGTCATGGTCAGATGAAGAAGTATATTTCAGGTGCACCATTTGAAAGGATCGCCATGGATGTCGCAGGTCCATTTCCTACTAGCAACCGCGGAAACCAATACGTACTGGTGGTTATGGATTATTTCAGTAAATGGCCAGAGGTATACCAAATCCCAAATCAAGAAGCGGAAACAGTAGCATAAGTGATTATAAACAATTGGGTTGCAAGGTATGGTGTACCAATGGAGTTACCAAGGCAGGAATTTCGAATTAGCTGTGTTCCGGGAAATGTGTAAATCACTGGAAATTCGAAAAAAACGGAAAACTGCATCCTCAGTCCGATGGTGGAACGATTCAATAGAACATTGGAGGAGCATTTAAGGAAAGTAGTAGACAAGTACCATAAGGAGTGGGATACACATATATCATTATTCTTGATGGCTTACCGATCGGCAGTGCATGAGACAACGGGTCCCGCAACTCCCGCAAAGGTAATTTTTGGCAATGACCTTCGACTGCCAGCTGATTTGAAGTTTGGAGTAGATGCCGATGCGGAGAGAAATGTCAAGAAATCCACTGGTGTCTTGGAAGAAGAGCTGAGAGAGATACACGATCTTGTAAGGCAACGATCAAAGATTATGAATGACAACATGGAAGCGAGGTACGATAAAGCAATTAATTCGGAAGGGTTTCAGAAAGGAGAGTTGGTGCTGTTATACAACCCACAACGAAAAAAAAGTTTGTCCCCGAAATTGCAATGTAATTGGGAAGGCCTATACAAAGTTGTAAAACGGATCAACGATGTAGTGTATCGCATACAAACCATTGGCAAACCCAGAACCAAAATGAAAGTGGTTCATTTGGAAAGGCTGGCAACGTTTAGGTCGAGAGATTTGTCTGATCGGGACGATCCGAGTTAGGTGCAGGGCAGTGTGACGAATATGAGTGACACTAAGTGATACTCACATCCCTAGTCTGATGCTAAGTAAATGAAGTCACAACAACAATAAAGCAGACAGTCACTTGTATCTACATAAACGAATCAATCATTATGTCTACACATATGTACGTACACGCAGCTGAGAAGCAACGCACAACCACATGAATATATCTGAGATACTCCCGAAAGTATGCAATGAGGGAAGCTATAAAATCGTGCAATAGTAGTTACAGCTGAGAAATTTGATAGCTGATGGCCAACTAGTAGATTCTGGAAATGGAAGCGCATAGAAGATGCGAACGAGGAAATCAGAGAGTATAAAAGGCGATACCAGTAGAGGCGCTAAAATCAGTTTCGATTAAGCACGCTATTTGTCGAGCAATAGCAGTATTATTTTGAAAATCAGTTGTAGTGTTATTGTAAAGAACTCGAATAAAGGCCATTTTGCATTATTAAATATCGGAGTTATTTATTCAACAGTTTAGTGATTCGAACTTAGCAGAAGGTTGCAATTAAGAGGATTTGCAAGTAAATATGTTACAATATTTTATTTCGGCTATTAAACGCAGCCACCACCAAAGTGCAACGGTAAGTTTCCCTCGCCCGTTTTTCACTCAACACCCGAAGGAATTACCCATACATGCTTGCCACTAAACGCCCCTACCAACCATGAGTGGATAAAAACTTGGGTAATCATATACTGACGCTGCCCAAAAAATTGGATAATAAGGTGGATAATTTTGTTCGTCGAGGCGCCGATACTATCCATGGTGAAATGGGGTATTTCGTGTACGTGTGCGCTGTTAGTCTGCAACTACTGCATACTTTTAGGTGCAAATGACAGCTTTGAACGTCAATATGCAGCGTTGCTAGACCGTTCTTTAAAACATCCAACAACCGTTTTCCTAATACCCAAAATTTCCACATGCTCCAAAATTTTCCATAAAAAGGCTCCAAATTTTTTATTCAAACTTTTATTTGCAAAAAAAACCAACAAAACGTTCCATTCTTTTTATTAATTTTTTTTTTAATTTACAAATTTTATAAAAAATTTATATAATTTACATTTTTAATAAAAAAGTTAAATAAAATAACAATAGAAATAAATGAACTAAAATTGAAAACGACAAAAAATAACATAAAATAAAATAAATAAAGTAAAATGAAACAAAACAAAATAAATAAAAGAAAATTTAATTAAATTCAATAAATAAAAATAAAATAAAATAAATAAAGTAAAAAAAAAATAAGTTTGAATGAAACTAAAGAAATGGAATAAAATTAAATAAAGTGATTCGGCATAACAAAAATAGAATTAAAAGAAAAACAAATAAGGAAAGCTCAGTTCGGGTGTAACCGAACATTACACACTCAGCTGAGAGCTATGGAGACAAAATAAGGGAAAATCAGCATGTAGGTAAATGAACCTAGGCTAACCCTGGAATGTGTATGTATGACATGTGTATCCATGGTATTAAAGAGTATTTTAAGAGGGAGTGGGCCACACTTCTATACGTGGACGCCATTTAGGGCGGTGTCACGCCCATTGTCAAAAATTTTACTTATTTTCTATTCTACGTCATAAGTTCAACGCACCTACCAAGTTTCATCGCCTTATCCGTCTTTGGTAATGAATTATCGCACTTTTTCGGTTTTTCGAAATTTTCGATATCGAAAAAGTGGGCGTGGTTATTGTCCGATATCGTTCATTTTAAATAGTGACCTGAGATGAGTGCCCAGGAACCTACATACCAAATTTCATCAAGATGCCTCAAAATTTACTCACGTTATCGTGTTAACGGAAAGACGGATGGACGGACATGGCTCAATCAAATTTTTTTTCGATACTGATGATTTTGATATATCCAATCCAATCAAAGTTAATATACTCTGTGAGCTCTGCTCAACTGAGTATAATAAATTCAATTAAATGAAATGGATTGAAGTGAGATGATACAAAATAATATTAAACGGTGAAGTGAAGTGAAATAGAAAAAAGTTAACTGAAGCGAAAAGTTTGAAACTATTTGAAATTAAACGGAATGAAATGAAATAGAATAAAATGAAATGATATGGAAAAGAAACAAAAATAAAACTATATTAAACGAAATGGAATGATATAAAATGAAATGAAAACAAGTAAGGAACGCTAAGTTCGGGTGTAACCGAACATTACATACTCGGCTGAGAGCTATGGAGACAAAATAAGGGAAAAGCACCATGTAGGAAAATGAAACTAGGGTAACCCTGGAATGTGTTTGTATGACATGTGTATCAAATGGAAGGTATTAAAGAGTATTTTAAGAGGGAGTGGGCCATAGTTCTATACGTGGACGCCATTTAGGGATATCGCCATAAAGGTGGACCAGGGGTATCAAATGAAAGATGTTAATGAGAATTTTAAAAGACTTGGGCTTAGTTCTATAGGTGGACGCCTCTTCGAGATATCGCCATAAAGGTGGACCAGGGGTGACTCTAGAATGCGTTCGTACAATATTGGTATCAAATAAAAGGTGTTAATGAGTATTTTAAAAGGCAGTGAGCCGTAGTTCTATAGGTGGACGTCTTTTCGAGATATCGTTATAAAGTTGGACCAGGGTTGACTCTAGAATGCGTTTGTACAATATGGGTATCAAATGAAAGGTGTTAATGAGTATTTTAAAAGGGAGTGGGCCTTAGTCCTATGGATGGACGCCTTTTCGAGATATCGCCATAAAGGAGAACCAGGGGTGACTCTAGAATTTGTTTGTACGATATGGTTTTAATGAGTATTTAAAAGGGAGTGGGCCTTAGTTCTATAGGGGGGCGCCTTATCGAGATATCCCCATAAATGTGGACCAGGGGTAACTTTAGAATGCGTTTGTACAATATTGGTATCAAACGAAAGGTGTTAATAAGTATTTTAAAAGGGAGTGGGCCTTAGTTCTGTGGGTGGACTCCTTTTCGAGATATCGCCATAAAGGTGGACCAGGGGTGACTCTAGAATTTGTTTGTACAATATGGGTACCAAATGAAAGGTGTTAATGAGTATTTTAAAAGGGAGTGGGCCTTAGTTCTATAGGTGGACGCCTTTTCGAGATATCGTTATAAAGGTGGACCAGGGTTGACTCTAGAATGCGTTTGTACAATACGGGTATCAAACGAAGTGTTATAATGAGTATTTTAAAAGGGAGTGGGCCTTAGTTCTATAGGTGGACGCCTTTTCGAGATATCGCCGTAAAGGTAGACCAGGGGTGACTCTATAATGTGTTTGTACGATATGGGTATCAAATTAAAGGTATTAATAAGGGTTTTAAAAGGGAGTGGTGGTAGTTTTATATGTGAAGGCATTTTCGAGATATCGACCAAAATGTGGGCCAGGGTGACCCAGAACATCATCTGTCCGATACCGCTAATTTATTTATATATATAATACCACCAACAGTATTCCTGCCATAATTCCAAGGGCTTTTGATTTCACCCTGCAGAACTTTTTCATTTTCTTCTACTTAATATAGTAGGTGTCACACCCATTTTACAAAGGTTTTTTCTAAATTTATATTTTGCGTCAATAAACCAATCCAATTACCATGTGTCATCCCTTTTTTCGTATTTGGTATAGAATTATGGAATTTTTTAAATTTTTCGCAATTTTCGAAATAGAAAAAGTGGGCGTGGTCATAGTCGAATTCAATACTGTTTAGGCAGGACGCCTTACTTTTCCACATCTGAATGCGATCCCCCTAATGCAACTCTGCGATTCGATACTCGATACTCGACTTTAACTTATAGCCACCCACACCATCACCGCCACATGCATGTGCATGCATGTACATGCGCATCGAATCGCAGAGTTGCATTAGGATGGCATTCAGATGCGGAAAAGTTAAGCGTCCTGCCTAAGCATGCCGCCCCCCCCCCCTTGCGATACGCAACATCGTTTTTATCCCCACCGATCTCCGACCGCTGAAAAGCAACGAGAAAAAACATTTGCATTAAAACTAAACTTAACCTAAATCGCGTATTTCGCCAGCGTCGAGGATGGCCGAGAATCCTTCCAGACTTGCTCAGCATGCCACCTAACTAGGATGAAATAAACATTAGAATGGGAGGAAAGTGAATATTTCTTGCGTTTGATTATACATAATTCTTAGATATACATAGAATCCATAAAGTGATATGACGTAGAAGGTCAATAGTACTGGACGAAGAGGCCGAGGTTTCCATTCCAGACTGGCAAAATTTTGTTTTCTCTTTTTGTTGGACGGAGAGGCCGAGTTCTCCGTTCCAGACTCGCATTTTTTTTGGCTGGACGAAGAGGCCGAGGTCTCCGTTCCAGCGTCTAACGTATCGTGTCGCTTTCGGACGACTGCTTTTTTTTTTTTTTTTGAGGAGTTGTGGCATCTTTTGAGGTGCCAGGGCGAGTGGCCGTGAGGTTGGTTGGTTGATGATTATTAGTGCTGTCGGAATGGACGTGATTTCGAGCAGCTTATGCATATTAAAACAAAACCAGTAAGACTGCGGTGTGTGGGAGCTTGGAGCAGAGGCCGAGGTCTCCGTTCCAGACTGGCAAAATTTTGGTTTCTCCTTTTGTTGGACGGAGAGGCCGAGGTCTCCGTTCCAGATTCGCAGGTTTTTTTTGTTTTTTTTTTTTTTTGTTTTTTGGTTGGACGAAAAGGCCGAGGTCTCCGTTCTAGAATCGCAGGTTTTTTTTGTTTAGGCAGTATGCGCAACTTTTCCGCTTTCTGAGGGCGATCCCTCTAATGCAACTCTGCATTCGATACTCGAAACTCGATTTAATTTATAGTCACCCACACCATCACCGCCCAATGCATGCGCATGCACATGTATGTGTGTTTTGTCAGCACTTATGCACATGCATGTCGGCGTTTATGTGTGGTTGACTTTCCCCTCCGAAAACGGAGGGTTTTGCGGGCCGACGGTTGTCGCCATCGATACAACCGGCCTCTTGGATTTTAACAGCCAACCAGCTCACATCTGCCGCCAGCGATCTCTGCTGTTCTTCCACGATTTCTTAAGGTAATATTGTAACCTTTTTCATTTCTTAATTCTACATAATAAAACGCATCTATTATAACGAGAAATTCTCGTCTTCTCTTATTTATTTACGCATACACCCGCTTACTGAGTACCAACCCGGTGCGCCCACCTACCTCCAGGAGCAGACGCATCCCGGCCGAACATTTGGTCCTATCTCCCCGAGAAACGAACTAAAGCGCCTATATACAGTCCACATCACAAGATATCAAAGCTGACCGTACCACAAAGGTTATCCGAAGAAAGTTATTTGCCACAATCAACAGCGATACCACCAAAAAACAAAAAAGGGGAAGCAAAAGTGAGAGCGCTTATTACATTCACATCAGCGCCATATCGTCACATAATACCAAAACGAGAAAAAGAACACTGAACAAGCGACAGCCAGCTGAAGCCACTGCAATACCACAAGCTACTTGCCACACCGGAACACAAATCTCCACAAAATAAAGTCCAAAATAAGTGCAATATTTCTAGCCTGAATTTTTTTGGTTATAATAAAAACAAATAAAACCGGGTCGAAACAAATAATCTATATTATCAGTGCCACACGCGTAGTGACTTGTGATTAAACGCGAAAAGTGTAAAAATTTAGTGTCGAGAAGAAAGTACTGCAAACGCAAAAATTAACGTTGTTTTTTATAATTCCTTGTTACTATCTGTTCTGTCCCCCCACCAGCGGTAAGGCTCTCCGGCCACAGCACAAGGAAGAGGTGCACATAACCTCACTTTCATATAAACTTTCAAGCCATTCTATTGCGGCTTTGTTCCTTTTTGCATCACGTTAGTTTCATTAGTTTTTCTAATAAATTTTTGTTACACAGTTTCTTCGTTTTTGCACAAGATTTATCACACGTTTTTACACTTTTCGTCCAGTTCATATCAGCGCGCGCACATATTATACAATACAATTTAACTTTGAAGTGGCGAGTGGCCCCCTTTATTTACACAAAAGACATTGGTGTTGCTCACCCCTGCTCTCTGTTTTACGGCACAAAATAATCTCAAAATAATAAATTAAACATATTCAAAGCAATAAATAAAAGTTTCTCGTATTTAATTGTTGTTGGTTGGGTGATTCGCACAGGTTCATGCAAATTTATATTCCTCAATTAATTTGTTCACAATTTTCATCCATGAACACGGAATCTTACATCAGGTTGGCCGATCGAATAAACGAGTTCGAGGCCGACTTTAATGACATGATTGCGGCTCTGCACACAACACACACTCTTGCAATACAGCAAAAAGAGTTGCACGCTAAGTGGGAAAAGCAGAGACCGCCCTCGATGAGTTACTTGACTCTGACACGCTTGAAGCAAAAAAGATTTCAGCGGTCAAGATCAAGCATAATGCGGCATATGCCGTATTCCTGACATGCATGTCAAATATGGCTGAAATTTAAACTAAATTGAAGGAGGAAAAAGATAGGGCATTTCGACCTGAGGGAGAACTCGCGCAGGAATATAGTATCCGCCTGCCAGCTTGCGATAATGAGGTATTCAAGGGCAACTACCTATCTCGGCCAACGTTTCGTGATCTATTCACGGCCATCTATAAAAATAACAGTCGCCTAAGCCCGGTAGAAAAGTTGTTCCACCTTAACCAAAAAACTCAAGGTGAGGCAAAGGATATCGTAAAGAAATGTCCCTTGACAAATGATGGCTTCGAAACAGCTTGGAAAAGCCTATGCGAGAGATACGAGAATAAACGGATTTTCGTAAACTCACAACTACAAATTTTATTTAATCTGAAAAAGATAGACAGTGAGTGCGGCAGATCAATTAAAACCTTACAGCGCGACATAAATAATTCTTTGGCATCCTTAAAAACCCATCAGATAGATGTTTTAAATTGGGATGCGATTATTATCTATTTATGTTCGACAAAATTACCTGAAAATACGTTGGCTTTATGGGAGCAGAGCACTGACTACAAAACGAACATATCCAAGTGGGAGGATATGGAAAAATTCTTGTCAAATCGTTTTCAGACGCTTGAAACCATATCTGGTTTTACAGGGAATGCCACTTATAAAGTGCAAAAATCAAACACGTCGCGACAATCGACAGGAACCCCTACGTAAAGACTTGGTGCTTTTCAAACAAAAGTATCCAAGCAAACAACAAAATCAATGTGTAAAATGTACAACTCTACGGAGCACAGATTATGCTACTGTTCACGCTTTTGCGATTTAACTCCGAGAGAAAGGATTAAATTCGTTAAATCCACAAATGGCTGCCTGAACTGTTTATCCCCAGGACACACAGTGACGAGGTGCACCAGTTCGTACAACTGTTCCAAATGCCACTCTCGTCACCGCACGTTCCTGCATGCGGACACACTTCAGCAGCCGGTGGTGCGCAATCCTTTCAAAGGTGCGGATAATACCCCGTCAACTTCGGCACAGGCGCGGAAAAGACAGGAATCGCGACAACCACCTTCCTCTGCGAATCAGAATGTCAAATCCTGCCATGCCAATTCCAGCACAGGTGTGCTATTAGGAACTGCTCGTGTACACAAACACCATAATGGTGCCGACTTCTCTGCGCGGGCATTAATTGATTCTGGGCTGAATGTTCCTTCATAACTGAAACCCTGAAACGTAGAATCAATTTTCCAGCGAAGAAAATGCATGCCCAGGATTCAGGCATCACAAATGCGGTGTCAGCTCAGGTGAAAGAAGCATCCAACATTGAATTACGTTCACCAGTGGATCCCTTCTTCAGCCTGACTACACCCTTTCTGGTTCTAGCTAAAATCACTGGGGATCTTCAATCCTGCCATATCAACGAAATGGCTATGCAGGCATTCTCAGATTTAGTTTTGGCAGAAAAGAGTTTCTACGTCAACGAAGACGTAGACCTCACACTTGGCGGTTACAAATATCCCCAAATTATAATGAGCGGTATAAAAAAGTATGTGCTAAACACACTCTTAGCCCAAGACACAGTGTTCGGTTGGATACTAACTGGTCGTATCGAATCAGCGAATCTAACGAAGAGCACTATGTCTTTCTACAACGAAGTTGCGTTAGACAACCAACTCAAAGTTTCTGGGAGGCACCGAAAAACAAAATATTAAATGAAGAGGAAAGGTACTGCGAAAAATTATTTAAAGAAACAACGAAACGTGATGAAGATGGAAGTTACACCGTGTCACTACCATTCAGGCAGGATTACCCCAATAATGTTAATTTACGACCGTCCCTGAAACGCGCATGCTCTCAATTCTTCCGGAATGAGGGGCGGCTAACAAAAAACCCAGATTTAGGCAAAAAATATGTTCGAGTGTTGGCAAAATATGAGACGCTCCGACATATGAAAAAAATTGAAAAGAATATCCCATCCGACGATTCGGATAATTACTTCCTGCCGCCCCACGCCGTTGTAAAAGCTGAAAGTACAACCAACAAGGTACGCGTTGTATTTAGTGCCTCAAGCCCTACGGCGAATGGCACTAGCTTAAACGATATTCTACTCCCAGGCCCAGTTCTACAAGCCGATCTACCCATTCTAATCTTACGATGTAGACTATACCGCTTCGTCTTCAACAGCGACATCGAAAAGATGTATCGACAAATTTGGGTGGACGAAAATCACACCAAATTTGAACGTATTGTGCATCGCACTTTCCCGAATTACCCTATTAGTCTCTACGAATTAAAGACGGTTACCTTCCGTGTGAATTGCGCTGCATATCTCGCGACAAGAACGCTCCTACAACTGGCAGACGACGTATAAAATTCACACCCTACAGCGGCTAGCATACTGCGAGAATACATGTATGTAGATGACGTGTTAGCGGGTGGACATACGATCACATCGACCATTAAAACCAGAGATGAAATTCGTCAAGTCGTACACTCAGTGGGCTTTCCACTTCGCAAATGGATATCCAATTCAGAGGACATTCTAAGGGACATCCCGAAAGCAGACCTGCTCAGTGAAAACTACCTGGCATTCGAATATACCAGTTCAGTGATAGCATTAGGTATTCGATTTTAAAGCAGGGACGCTGGAAAACCCGGAAAGCATTACGAAGTGAGCGATACTAACATCAATCGCCAAACTTTTCGATCCCTTAGGATGGCTGGCACCAATGGTAATTGTGGCAAAAATACTCATGCAGAGTATATGGTTAGAAGGCACCGCTTGGGACGAACCAGTATCGACCAGTACGCTGGAACGATGGAAAACCTTCATCGACCAATACCATGAGATCGATAAAAAAAGGATACCTAGAGTGGTCAACTTTTCTCCAGGAACCGACATCGATATCCATGGATTTTGTGACGCATCCGAGAAGGCTTATGCAGCAGCCGTTTACATGCGCGTGAAAACGGATAACGACATCAGGACAAACCTGCTGCTAGCAAAAACACGAATAGCCCCAGTGAAAACCCGGTCTCTTCTATGTTTGGAACTTGGCGGAGCCGTACTGTTAGCGGAAATCACCGAATCAATTTTCAGGAACCTTAAATTGGGACCAGTGAGAGTTCACCTTTGAACGGATTCAACTATCGTCCTCGCATGGATAAGGAAACCGCCTTGTTCCTGGTCCACTTTCGTCGCACATCGTAATACCAAGAGCATTGACATGTTCTGAAATAAGGACTGGTTGCACGTAAATTCAGAATCAAACCCAGAAGATTTAGGTAGCAGAGGATTACCTGCGTCTGAATTAGTCAACAATTCGTTGTGGTGGCAGGGCCTTCTTGGCTGCAAGAAGACACTTCCCAATGGCCAGCACAAGAAAGTGACTACATCAGCTCCGTAGAGGAAAAGAGGGCGAAGACCTGCGCAACAACAACCGTAAATCCTACCGATATTCTCCAACGCTTTTCTGACCAACCAAGAGTTTTACGAGTGCTGTCCTATGTAATGAGATTCTACCGAAGAACTCACTCCGAAACAAAAAATTCGTTCCATGTCATGTCGCACTTAATCTCCCCTGATCAAGTTAAGGCCATTACACGAGTTTTAATTAAAATATATCAGAAACAACCTTACAGTTCAGAATATAGAGACTTAAAGGCCGGAAAACGAATTGAAGGGAAAAGTGCAATACTCTCACTTAATCCCTACATAGACCAACATGGCATCATTCGGGTAGGAGGGCGACTCGGCACGTCAAAGGACTTAGCTTTTAATGAACGCCACCCAATCCTCCTCCCATACAACTGCAGGCTATCCCATCTGACAGTCTTAATGTTTCATCAACAAAGTCTGCATGGGAAAATCAACTAATGTTACGTCTGATATGCACCCAATACTGGATACCTAATGTAAAAACCATGATTAGGGCAATCATTCACAAGTGCAAAGTTTGCACCATACAACGAAAACGGGCTCAGACCCAGCTGATGGGTATTCTCCCTCGCGAACGCACGACATTCAGCCGTGCATTCACGAATACTGGAGTCGACTTCGCCGGACCTTTCGACATTAAAAGTTACCGCGGCAGAGGGTGTCGACTATCCAAAGGCTACGTCTGTTTTTTCGAGTGATTTTCCACACGAGCGATTCATCTGGAGGCCACTACTGAACTCAGCACACCATCATTTCTTGCGGCACTTGCCCGTTTCATATCTAGGCGCGGATGCCAAAAAAATATGTACTCCGACAACGGTACGAATTTTGTCGGAGCGTCACGATCCTTACGATCAAAATTCAAGACATTCATCTCACAAGCGCGAGAGAACGCTGTCTCAAAATACAGCCACCAGTCACTCACGTGGCATTTCATCCCTGCGGACGCGCCCCATATGGGAGGGCTGTGTGAGGCTGGAGTGAAAAGCTTCAAAAGCCACTTCAAAAAGATAGCCGCACCACACAAATTCACCTTCAAGGAATTCCACACACTCTTGTGCCTGAACTTGCGGCCGCTCAACCCGGCGTCCAATGACCCAACGGACCTAGAGACGCTTACCCTTGGCCATTTCCCCACAGACAGCCACCTACTGGCCCCGCCAGAACCGGATGCTAGTGAGAGCCCTGCCTCGATGATCAATCGGTGGCAGTAACTCAAAGCCCTCCATCACACTTTCTGCAAGCGATGGAAAACCGAATATCTATCCGAACTTCAAAAATGAGTGAAGTGGAAGCATCCCAAACAAAGCATACAAGTGGGAGATCTCGCTGTCCTCAAAGAGGACAACTTATCTCCCAACGAATGGGAGGTTAGGTCGAGTCGTCAACGTACACCCCGGCGAAGATAACCGATTTCGCCTAGTCTACCTCATAACCGAGAAGGGTCAAGTCAGACGACCTTTGGTCAAACTGTTCCTTCTTCCAACGGAGGAAATGGATTGCGAGAAGGCCAAGAGCTCCTCATAACAATCCCTCCCTTCCTCTCCCTCCTTTCCGAACTCCCTCTTCCTATCGAGAATCCACCAAAAACCCAGCTCTCGTGCACCCGGAACGAGGCCAACGAACAGTCGCAGTCGCCTCGAGAGCGCGACGATACGTTAGACGCTGGAACGGAGACCTCGGCCTCTTCGTCCAGCCCAGAAAAACCTAAATAAAAAATGCGAGTCTGGAACGGAGACCTCGGCCTCTTCGTCCAGCCAAAAAAAATGCGAATCTGGAACGGATAACTCGGCCTCTCCGTCCAACAAAAAGATAAAACAAAATATTGCCAGTCTGGAACGGAGCCCTCGGCCTCTTCGTCCAGTACTATTGACCTTCTACGTCATATCACTTTATGGATTCTATATATATCTAAGCGTTATGTATAACCAAAGGCAAGAAATATTCACTTTCCTCCCATTCTAATGTTTATTTCATCCTAGCTCAGGTGGCATGCTGAGCAAGTCGGGAAGGATTCCCGGCCATCCTCCGCACTGGCGAACTCTTTATCTAGATTAAGTTTGTAAGGTATTTCTTTCTTCTTGTTCTTTTTCAGCGGTCGGAGATCATTGGTGGAAAACGATGTTGCGTATCGCAAGGGGGCGGCATATTTAGGCAGGATGCCAAACTTTTCCGCATCTGAGTGCGAACCCTCTAATGCATCGCTGCTATTCGATACTCGATACTCGATTTATCTTATAGCCGCCCACACCATCACCGCCCTATGCATGCGCATGCACGTGTATGTGTGTTTTGTCAGCACTTATGCACATGCATGTCGGCGTTTACGTGTGGGTGACTTTCCCCTCCGAAAACGGAGGTTTTGCGGGCCAACGGTTATCGCCTTCGATACAACTGGCCTCTTGGATTTTAACAGCCAACCAGCTCACATCTGCCGCCAGCGATCTCTGCCGTTCTTCCACGATTTCTTAAGGTAATATTGTAACCTTTTTATTTCTTAATTCTACATAATAAAACGCATCTATTATAATGAGAAATTCTCGTCTTCTCTTATTTATTTGCGCATACACCCGCTTATTGAGATCGACCCCGGTGCGCCCACCTACCTCCAGGAGCAGACGCACCCCGGCCGAACATTTGTCTAACTGGTTAAAAGAGATATATTACTACTCTGCAAATTGAAAGCCAGCTCAACGTCGCACAGTGTTTCGTGTAAAACAAGCTAGCTGGACAAAAACAAAGTTCTTATTCCAAGAAAATTGTAATGAGAAATGAAAGAAAACAAACAAAATAACGGGATTTTTGCTTTTTTTTTGATATTTTTTCTCATATATATTGAGTAATTGAAGTAAGAAGGCAGGAGTGGCCGTAAAATGCATTGATTAATTTGCAAAATTCTTGTTGAATATTATGCTTCATATTTCTTTTAAGTGAACACTTTTATATAATTTTTTTGATGGATTCTAAGCTCAAAGGTAAGTAAAAGTTTTTCATAGTAATTCTTTCGCAATTAGAGTATTTTCAATATATTTAACATTCCGTTATTAAGAAGAAAAGGTATTTTTTCTCTTTATTTTTAACTTTAGGGACAAAAAAGTTACATACATCCGCCGACATCCGGGCTAAATTTTACATATGTTATAGTAGCAAGTATTCTCTAATAGTCCAAAGAAAAAACCGTTGCGAATTCTTTGCACATCTATTTTAAATTTTTTTTTTTTGTAGATTTAGTTATCTCTACATATAAAATAGGTTGTATGTACGTACCAGCTCCGACGAGATATTTGAACCTTTAAAGCTGATCTACAAACGGTAAAACCAATCCCCAGGTACGGAGAACAAACACGTAGCCATAAAACACAAAAAAATAAACGCGCAAGGTCAACAAGAGCACACCAAAGCAAAAAGGCGAAGATCACTGACTTCAACCTGCCACAACCTACCGCACCAGTCACCAAGGCATAAAAACAGGTACATACAAAGCAATCCTAATGCAGGTATAACCACACAGGAACGCTACAAAAAACAACCCTATTTGGTAGCATCTACGCCAATACCTGAATGTAATATAAATACTGCGCAACTGATAACAAATCAGAACGATCAACGACACTTAAGATGGCAACACAACAATCATCAACTATTCAGCCTGTCGGAAAATCAAAAACACAAAGCAGTTTAGTTGTAACCGTACCAAGAACGGAGTTTTTTGACATTTGGGTTCAACATTCGAAGGAAACCAGATATAAAGAATTATTGAGTTTTGTTGTACTTAAGTACGATTTAAGCGGAGCAGCCGAGTATTCGATAAAAAGTTTAAGCTTACAAATATCGGCATATTCGTCGATGCTGGATTAAAAGTGGAACACTTCTGGAAGACATAAGGAGCGATTTTTTAATAAAAACTCGGAGTGGCTTTCGGGTCCAGACTTCACATTTACAATAACGGTGGATTCAAAGTTGCCATCAGACCAACCAACCACTTCTTCAGGTAACCCCGGCCCGGAAGACGAATGAAGGACTTTGTTAGCTGCAGTGAAAAAACCAAACGGCGTCGAGTGGATGACCTCTTGCCATCTAGAAGTCCTGGTGAGTTACTTTATGCGGCAGAAGTATCAACGCGTATGTCCGGCAACAGAAATGTTGCTAACATTATAAAAAAATCACAGGAAAGCACTCAAATATCCGGCAAAGAGATGAAATGTGAGCCAGATGCAAGATGCTTGAGCAATGTAGAAGCTTTAGCATACTACGTAGATAGCAACTCGACGATTCATGGGTACAAAACGACTCGGAAGTGGAGCATCAAGGCAGGCCATAAGGTTTATACATCATTTTATAGTCTAAGAAAAGCTAAGGAAGAATACTATCCAAATGAAATTGATGTGGGTGAAACACGTGCGGAAATTAAAGTCCAGTCCGTATTAGATAAAACTGTTGAGCGTTTAGTTTTGCAAATCAAGAAGTTTTTGTTAGTTTATTACCTACAAACTTAACGTATACTTTAATCAGCAAGTGGGGTTGCGATGGAAGCTCTGGCCATAGAACATATAAGCAAAAGTTTACATGCAGTTCTGACGCTGATAAATTTTTGTTTATATTTTCCTTCGTTCCTCTTCAATTACAGGATGAACAAGTAAGGAAGGCTAAGTTCGGCTGTAACCGAACATTACATACTCAGTTGAGAGCTATGGAGACAAAATAAGGAAAATCACCATGTAGGAAAATGAACCTAGGGTAACCCTGGAATGTGGTTGTATGACATGTGTATCAAATGGAAGGTATTAAAGAGTATTTTAAGAGAGAGTAGGCCATAGTTCTATGGATGGACGCCATTTAGGGATATCGCCATAAAGGTGGACCAGGGCTGACTATAGAATTTGTTTGTACGATATGGGTATCAAATGAAAGGTGTTACTGAGCATTTTAATAGGGAGTGGGCCTTAGGTCTATCGGTGGACTCCTTTTCGAGATATCGCCATTAAGGTGGACCAGGGGTGACTCTAGAATGTGTTTGTACGATATGGGTATCAAATGAAAGTTGGTAATGAGTATTTTAAAAGGGAATGGGCTTTATTTCTATAGGTGAACGCCTTTTCGAGAAATCGCCATAAAGGTGGACCAGGGGTGACTCTAGAATATGTTTGTACGATATGGGTATCAAATGAAAGCTGTTAATGAGTGTTTTGAAAACGAGTGATCCTTAGTTCCATAGGTGGACGCCGTTTCGAGATATCGCCATAAAGGTGGACAGGGGTGTCTCTAGAATGTGTTTGTACGATATGGGAATCAAATGAAAGGTGTTACTGAGCATTTTAAGAGGGAGTGGGCGTTAGGTCTATAGGTGGACCAGGGGTGACTCTAGAATATGTTTGTACGATATGGGTATCAAATGAAAGCTGTTAATGAGTATTTTGAAAAGGAGTGATCCTTAGTTCCATAGGTGGACGCCGTTTCGAGATATCGCCATAAAGGTGGACCAGGGGGTCTCTAGAATGTGTTTGTACGATATGGGAATCAAATGAAAGGTGTTACTGAGCATTTTAAGAGGGAGTGGGCGTTAGGTCTATAGGTGGACGCCTTTTCGAGATATCGCCATTAGGGTGGGCCAGGGGTGACTCTAGAATGTTTGTACGATATGAGTATCAAACGAAAAGTGTTACTGAGCATTTTAAGTCTATAGGTGGACGCCTTTTCGAGATATCGTCATTAGGGTGGGCCAGGGGTGACTCTAGAATGTGTTTGTATGATATGGGTATCAAATGAAAGATGGTAATGAGTGTTTTAAAAGGGAGTAATCCTTAGTTCTATAGGTGGACGCCTTTTCGAGATATCGCCATAAAGGTGGACCAAGGGTGACTGTAGAATGTTTGTACGATATGGGTATCAAACGAAAGGTGTTACTGAGCATTTTAAGAGGGAGTGAGCATGAGGTCTATAGGTGGACGCCTTTTCGAGATATCGTCATTAGGGTGGGCCAGGGGTGACTCTAGAATGTGTTTGTACGATACGGGTATCAAACGAAAGGTGTTACTGAGCATTTTAAGAGGGAGTGGGCATTAGGTCTATAGGTGGACGTCTTTTCGAGATATCGCCATTAGGGTGGGCCAGGGGTGACTCTAGAATATTTGTACGATATGGGTATCAAACGAAAGGTGTTACTGAGCATTTTAAGAGCGAGTGGGCATTAGGTCTATAGGGGGACGCCTTTTCGAGATATCGCCATTAGGGTGGGCCAGGGTGACTCTAGAATGTGTTTGTACGATATGGGTATCAAATGAGAGGTGGTAATGAGTATTTTAAAAGGGAGTAATCCTTAGTTCTATAGGTGGACGCCTTTTTGAGATATCGCCATAAAGGTGGACCAAGGGTGACTCTAGAATGTTTGTACGATATGGGTATCAAACGAAAGGTGTTACTGAGCATTTTAAGAGGGAGTGGGCATTAGGTCTATAGGTGGTCGCCTTTTCGAGATATCTCCATTAGGGTGGGCCAGGGGTGACTCTAGAATGTTTTTGTACGATATGGATATCAAATTAAAGGTATTAATGAGGGTTTTAAAAGCGAGTGGCCCTTAGATGTATATGTGAAGGCGTTCTCGCGATATCGACCAAAATGTGGACCAGGTGATCCAGAAAATCATCTTTCGGGTACTGCAATACCACTAACAGGATTCCTGCCAAGATTCCAAGGGCTGTTGATTTCGCCTTGTGGAACTTTTTCATTTTCTTCTACTTAATATGGTAGGTGTCACACCCATTTTACAAAGTTTTTTCCAAAGTTATATTTTGCGTCAATAAACCAATCCAGTTACCATGTTTCATCCCTTTTTTCGTATTTGGTATAGAATTATGGCATTTTTTTCATTTTTCGTAATTTTCGATATCGATAAAGTGGGCGTGGTTATGGTCGGATTTCGGCCATTTTTTATACCAAGATAAAGTGAGTTCAGATAAGTACGTGGGCTAAGTTTAGTAAAGATATATCGGTTTTTGCTCAAGTTATTGTGTTAACGGCCGAGCAAAAGGACAGACGGTGGACTGTGTATAAAAACTGGGCGTGGCTTCCACCGATTTCGCCCTTGTAAACAGAGAACAGTTACCGTCATAGAGTCTATGCCCCTACCAAATTTGAGAAGGATTGGTAAATTTTTGTTCGACTTATGGCATTAAAAGTATTCTCGACAAACTAAATGAAAATGGGCGGAGCCACGCTCATTTTGAAATTTTCTTTTATTTTTGTATTTTGTTGCATCATATCATTACTGGAGTTGAATTTTGACTTAATTTACTTATATACAGTAAAGATATTAAATTTTTTGTTAAAATTTGAATTAAAAAAAATTTTTTTTTAAAAAGTGGGCGTGTTCTTCATCTAATTTGGCTAATTTTTATTTAGCGCATATATAGTAATAGTAGTAACGTTCCTGCCAAATTTCATCATGATATCTTCAACGACTGCCAAATTACAGCTTGCAAAACTTTTAAATTACCTTCTTGTAAAAGTGGGCGGTGCCACTCCCGTTGTCCAAAATCTTACTAATTTTCTATTCTGCGTCATAACGTCAACCCATCTACCAAGTTTCATCGCTTTAACCGTCTTTGGCAATGAATTATCGCATTTTTTCGGTTTTTCGAAATTTTCGATATCGAAAAAGTGGGCGTAGTTATAGTCCGATATCGTTCATTTTAAATAGCGATCTGAGATGAGTGCCAAGGAATCTACATACCAAATTTCATCAAGATACCTCAAAATTTACTCAAGTTATCGTGTTAACGGGCAGACGGACGGAAGGACGGACGGACATGGCTCAATCGAATTTTTTTTTTGATACTGATGCTTTTGATATATGGAAGTCTATATTTATCTCGATTCCTTTATACCTGTACAACCAACCGTTATCCAATCAAAGTTAATATACTCTGTGAGCTCTGCTCAACTGAGTATAAAAAGGTAACATTGTTTGGCAGAATCTTCGACCTTCTTCTACCATGTATTGTCGTCCAATTAAATTTATTTTTTCTAAAGAAATAAAAGATTTTATTGTTTTTGAAACGAACAAAGTTTTAGAGGAGATAAATGCGTTGTTGCCAACAAAGTATATGCTCGAAGAATACGAAGTTTCCGTAAATCACAATATGCTTCTAACAATGATTGACGGAAAAGTTTGCAATGCTTTGACTAAAACTTCTTCCGCACAAAAGTGTTATATTTGTGGTGCCACTCCAAAAGATATGAATAATGAGTTACGGGACTTTACGCCTAATCGAGATAATCTTGATTTTGGTTTGTCTACTCTCCATGCATGGATAAGATGTTTTGAATGCTTGCTTCATATAAGTTATCGCCTCGAAGTAAAAAAGTGGCAGCTTAGGAATGAGGCAGATAAAGAGAGTGTAAAGCTAGGTTCCAACGAAATCCAGAATAAATTTAAAAGTGACGGCAACACTGCTCGTAGGTTTTTCGAAAATGCTGAGGCTAGTGCTGAGATTACGGGATTGGATGTAACGCTCATCAAAAGATTCGACACTCTCCTTCGCGCATTAGCATCTGGGTACAATATAAATATCCAAAGATTTGAAAAATTTGCGGTCGAGACTAAAAAACTATACATAGATCTCTATCCATGGTTTAATATGCCTGTTACAGTTCATAAAATCTTAGTACATAGTACTGATGTTATAAAATCAGCAATATTACCTATTGGTCAACTTTCTGAGGAAGCACAGGAAGCCCGTAACAAAGATTTGAGACGATTCAGGGATGATAACACACAAAAGCAGTCGCGTGCAGCCACGAATAGAGATCTTATGAATATGTTGCTTATAACATCGGATCCTTTAGTTAACAGTTTTAGGGAGATACTTAAAAAAATTTAAAATTCTGACTTCAGAAGTATTAAATTTACTGTCCCCCGATAGTGTTGAGGAGTCAATAAATACCCCAGTTGTTTCAAGCTTTCACAGTAGTGTTGCTGATGCTCATGACTATTCCACAAGTGACTCATCGAACGAAAGTGATGATAGCGAATAATAACATAATTATAAAAGATAACCTACCCTATAACTTTTTGTTGGATCAGGTTTTATTTAATTTAAATCTATTTTCTTTTCTACTTTGTATTATACTTTACTTTTAAGTTTTTGTATTAAGTTATTTTCACATAATTTATTTAATTATTTACATTGTTGTTATTATTATTGTAATTCACTTTTACATTCCTGACTGGTACTATAAAATAATTTTGTAAAAATTGTAGTGCCAGGATAAATACTCAAATAAATACAAAATATGTATGTAGATATGTACAGTCACTCACATAAATAAGTAGACACCCCTTTTTGGACAATTCTTACAATCTTCGCTTTCGCAAATTTATTTTAACTAATTTCCCATAGAAAATTTGTCACGATCTATAACAAAAACTAAATTATATTTAAAAAATGTTTGAAAAATTCGACAAATTTTCATAAAAAATTTTAATTTTTTTTCGGAAGTTTTTAGAGTATTGAGATTTGTAGTCCATTAAATTTAAGTACAATAAAGTAATATTCTTAAGTCCTTTAAATTTTTTTGCATCTATGTCACTTATTAACATTAGTTACTGTATATGAAATAAGCAAATGTATGCATATGAAGTAAAATTTTGAAAAAAAAAAATAAAAAAAAGAACATATGCCTGAAAAAAATGACGTAGTTGTAATAAATGACTGCATATGAAACGGAAAATCTCATAAAATAATTTTGTCCAGCTAGCTTGTTCTACACGAAACACTGTGCGTCGGAGAGAAATTACAAATTAACTTGCTCCTGCAGAAAAGTGTATTAAATTGTATACACCATTTTACAACAATAAGAAGTTGTAAAACGAATTGTTTCCTTTTAGCGATCCTTTGATTAAACTTGAGTTATGTAGTTCTTATATTTAATAAGTTATCGGTAATTTTCGCTATTTATTATAATTAGCGTTTGCTGTTTTCGAAGTGTTGAGACATTTATGTGTTTTAAATCGCTTCTAAAAAATTTTTATTTTTTTTTTTCTAAATTACGTAGCACTCAACCTCGCAAACATTTTGCGTGTTGGATATTTCGGTTCTTCGTTTGTTGATTCCTCGTATGAACACTCGTACTTGGAGTCTTACCTAAATGATGTGTCATAATTCCGAATCGTAGGTATTCTACGATCCGCGCTCCGGGTAAGGGGATGAATTTTGGTAAATTCTGTAGGCCTCGCGCCGTTGGCCGAGTGCGTAGGTGTTCTGTGGTCCTTGCTCGTGGTGAGCGAGGGAATTTGGGTTGATTTGTTGGAAGTGTGAAAATATAAATGGCCGAAGGCCCTTAGATTCTGTTGCAGATGGGCTCGCCTTTCTGCAGTAGGCTTTTCTGGTGTCCTCGTTCTGGGAAAACGAGTGAATTGTGGGATTGTTTCTGGTATCCTCGCTAGAGGTGAGCGAGTGAATTTGGGTGTTGATTTTGTAAAGATAAAAAAAAATAAGTGTTTTGTGGCAGATGGGGATCTACATTAGGGTTGTTGGTTAGCCTCGTTCCGGGTGAACGAGAGCCGGGTTTTTGGTGGATTCTCGATAGGAAGGGGGTATTCGGAAAGGAAGGGAGGGATTGTTATGAGGAGCTCTTGGCCTTCTCGCAATCCATTTCCTCCGTTGGAGGAAGGATCAGTTTGACCAAAGGTCGTCTGACTTGACCCTTCTCGGTTATGAGGTCGACTACGCGAACTCGGTTATCTTCGCCGGGGTGTACGTTGACGACTCGACCTAACCTCCATTCGTTGGGAGATAAGTTGTCCTCTTTGAGGACAACGAGATCTCCCACTTGTATGTTTTGTTTGGGATGCTTCCACCTCACTCGTTGTTGAAGTTCGGATAGATAATCGGTTTTCCATCGCTTGCAGAAAGTGTGATGGAGGGCTTTGAGTTTCTGCCACCGATTGATCATCGAGGCAGAGCTCTCACTAGCATCCGGTTCTGGCGGGGCCAGTAGGTGGCTGCCCGTGAGAAAATGGCCTGGGGTAAGCGGCTATAAGTCCGTTGGGTCATTGTACGTCGGGCTGAGCGGCCGCGAGTTCAGGCATGCCTCGATCCGGCACAAGAGTTTGTGGAATTCCTCGAAGGTGAATTTGTGTGGTGAGGCTATCTTTTTGAAGTGGCTTTTGAAGCTTTTATCCCAAGCCTCCCATATGGGGCGCGCCCGCAGGGATGAAATGCCACGTGAGTGACTGGTGGCTGTATTTTGTGACATCGTTCTCTCGCGCTTGTGAGATGAAAGTCTTGAATTGTGATCGTAAGGATCGTGACGCCCCGACAAAGTTCGTACCGTTGTCGGAGTACATATTTTTTTTGGCATCCGCACCTAGATATGAAACGGACAAGTGCCGCAAGAAATGATGGTGTGCTGAGGTCAGTAGTGGCCTCCAGATGAATCGCTCGTGTGGAAAAACACACGAAAAGGCAGACATAGCCTTTGGATAGTCGACATCCTCTGCCGCGGTACTTTTAATGTCGAAATGTCCGGCGAAGTCGACACTAGTATTCGTGAATGCACGGCTGAATGTCGTGCGCTCGCGAGGGAGAATACCCATGAGCCGGGTCTGAGCCTTTTTCGATGTATCGTGCAAACCTTGCACTTGTGAAGGATTGCCCTAATCATGGTTTTTACATTAGGTATCCAGTATTGGGAGCGTATCAGACGTAACATGAGTTGATTTTCCCCATGCAGACTTTGTTGATAAAACATTCTGACCGTCAGACGGGATAGCCTGCAGTTGTATGGGAGGAGGATTGGGTGGCGTTCATTAAAAGCTTAGTCCTTTGACGCCCCGACTCGCCCTCCTACCCGAATGATGTCATGTTGGTCTAGGTATGGATTAAGTGAGAGTATTGCACTTTTCCCTTCAATTGGTTTTCCGGCCTTTAAGTCTCTATATTCTGAACTGAAATGTTGTTTCTGATATACTTTAATTAAAACTCGTGTAGTGACCTTAACTTCATCAGGGGAGATTAAGTGCGACATGACATGGAATGAATTTTTTTGTTTCGGGGTGAGTTCTTCGGTAGGATCTCATCACATAGGACAGCACTCGTAAAGCTCTTGGTAGATCAGAAAAGCGTTGGAGAATATCGGTAGGATTTGCGGTTATTGTTGCGAAGGTCTTTGCCCTCTTTTCCTCTACGGAGCTGATGTAGTCACTTTCTTGTGCTGGCCATTGGGAAGTGTCTTCTTGCAGCCAAGAAGGTCCCTGCCACCACAACGAATTGTTGACCAATTCAGACGCAGGTAATCCTCTGCTACCTAAATCTGCTGGTTTTGATTCTGAATTTACGTACAACCAGTCCTTATTTCCGACCATGTCGATGATCTTGGTGATCCTATGTGCGACGAAAGTGGACCAGGAACAAGGCGGTTTCCTTATCCATGCGAGGACGATAGTTGATTCCGTCCAAAGGTGAATTCTCATAGGTCCCAATTTAAGGTTCCTGAAAATTGATTCGGTGATTTCCGCTAACAGTACGGCTCCGCAAATTTCCAATCGTGGAAGAGACAGGGTTTTCACTGGGGCTACTCGGGTTTTTGCTAGCAGCAGGTTTGTCCTGATGTCGTCATTCGTTTTCACGCGCATGTAAACGGCTGCTGCATAAGCCTTCTCGGATGCGTTACAAAATCCATGGATATCGATGTCGGTTCCTGGAGAAAAGTTGACCCATCTAGGTATCATTATTTTATCGGTCTCGTGGTATTGGTCGATGAAGGTTTTCCATCGTACCAGCGTACTGGTCGATATTGGTTCGTCCCAAGCGGTGCCTTCTAACCATATACTCGGCATGAGTATTTTTGCCACAATGACCATTGGTGCCAGCCATCCTAAGGAATCGAAAAGTTTGGCGATTGCTGATAGTATCGCTCTCTTCGTAATGTTTTCCGGGTTTTCCAGCGTCCCTGTTTTAAAATAAAATAAATCTGAGTGGGCATTCCATCGAATACATAATGCTTTCACTGAACCGGTATCTTCGAATGGCAGGAAGTTTTCACTGAGCAAGTCTGCTTTATGGATGTCCTTTAGAATGTCCTCTGAATTGGATGTCCATTTGCGAAGTGGAAAACCCGCTGAGTGTAGGACGAATCCTATCTCTGGCTTTAATGGTCAATATGATCGTATGTCCACCCGCTAATACGTCATCTACATACATGTATTCTCGCAGTATGCTAGCCGCTGTAGGGTGTGAATTTGATACGTCACCTGCCAGTTGTAGGAGCGTTCTTATCGCGAGATATGGAGCGCAATTCACTCCGAAGGTAACCGTCTTTAATTCGTAGAGACTAATAGGGTCATTCGGGCAAGTGCGATGCACAATACGTTGAAATTTGGTGTGATTTTCGTCCACCCAAATTTATCGATACATCTTTTCGATGCCGCTGTTGAAGACGAAGCGGTATAGTCTACATCGAAAGATTACAATGGGTAGATCGGCTTGTAGAACTGGGCCTGGGAGTAGAATATCGTTTAAGCTAGTGCCATTCGCCGTAGGGCTTGAGGCATTAAATACAACGCGTACCTTGTTGGTTGTACTTTCAGCTTTTACAACGGCGTGGGGCGGCAGGAAGTAATTATTCGAATCGTCGGATTGGATATTCTTTTCAATTTTTTTCATATGTCCAAGCGCCTAATATTCTGACAACACTCGAACATATTCTTTGCCTAAATCTGGGTTTTTTGTTAGCCGCCCCTCATTCCGGAAGAATTGAGAGCATGCGCGTTTCAGGGAGGGTCCTAAATTTACATTATTGGGGTAATCCTCCCTGAATGGTAGTGACACGGTGTACCTTCCATCTTCATCACGTTTCGTTGCTTCTTTAAATAATTTTTCGCAGTACCTTTCCTCTTTATTTAATATTTTGTTTTTGGGTACATTTTCTACCTCTCAGAAAGCTTTGAGTTGGTTGTCTAACGCAACTTCGTTGTAGAAAAACACTGTCTCTTAGGCTAAGAGTGTGTTTAGCACATTTTTTTTTATACCGCTCATTAAAATTTGGAGATATATGTCTCCGCCAAGTACCAGGTCTACGTCTTCGTTGATGTAGAACATCTTCTCTGCTAAAACTAAGTCTAGGAATGCCTGCATAGCCATTGAGTTGATATGGCAGGATGGTAGATCCCCAGTGAATTTAGCTAGAACGAGAACGGGTATATTCAGGCTGAGGCAGGGATCCACTGGTGAACGTAATTTAATGTTGAATGCTTCTTTCACCTTAGCTGACACCGCATTTGTGATGCCTGAAACTTGAGCATGCATTTTATTCGCTGGAAAATTGATTCTACCTTTCAATCTTTCAGTTATGAAGGAATATTAAGACCCAGAATCAATTAATGCCCGCGCGGAGAAGTCGGTACAATTATGCTGAATGTGTACGCGAGCAGTTCCTAATAGCACACCTGTGCTGGAATTGGCATGGCAGGATTTGACATTCTGATCCGCAGAGGAAGGTGGTTGTCGCGATTCCTGTCTTTTCCGCGCCTGTGCCGAAGTTGACGGGGTATTATCCGCACCTTTGAAAGGATTGCGCACCACCGGCTGCTGAAGTGTGTCCGCATGCGGGAGGG
The DNA here is from genome assembly GCF_040869045.1 of Eurosta solidaginis. Taxonomy (NCBI): domain Eukaryota; kingdom Metazoa; phylum Arthropoda; class Insecta; order Diptera; family Tephritidae; genus Eurosta; species Eurosta solidaginis. The sequence continues at coordinate 227,530 of NW_027137042.1, read as the reverse complement.
TGTGGTGACGAGAGTGGCATTTGGAACAGTTGTACGAACTGGTGCACCTCGTCACTGTGTGTCCTGGGGATAAACAGTTCAGGCAGCCATTTGTGTATTTAACGAATTTAATCCTTTCTCTCGGAGTTAAATCGCAAATCGTGAACAGTAGCATAATCTGTGCTCCGTAGATTTGCACATTTTACACATTGATTTTGTTGTTTGCTTGGATACTTTTGTTTGAAAAACACCAAGTCTTTACGTAGGGGTTCCTGTCGATTGTCGCGACGTGTTTGATTTTTGCACTTTATAAGTGGCATTCCCTGTAAAACCAGATATGGTTTCAAGTGTCTGAAAACGATTTGACAAGAATTTGTCCATATCCTCCCACTTGGATATGTTCGTTTTGTGGTCAGTGCTCTGCTCCCATAAAGCCAACGTATTTTCAGGTAATTTTGTCGAACATAAATAGATAATAATCGCATCCCAATTTAAAACATCTATCTGATGGGTTTTTAAGGATGCCAAAGAATTATTTATGTCGCGCTGTAAGGTTTTATTTGAGCTGCCGCACTCACTGTCTATCTTTTTCAGATTAAATAAAATTTGTAGTTGTGAGTTTACGAAAATCCGTTTATTCTCGTATCTCTCGCATAGGCTTTTCCAAGCTGTTTCGAAGCCATCATTTGTCAAGGGACATTTCTTTACGATATCCTTTGCCTCACCTTGAGTTTTTTGGTTAAGGTGGAACAACTTTTCTACCGGGCTTAGGCGACTGTTATTTTTATAGATGGCCGTGAATAGATCACGAAACGTTGGCCGAGATAGGTAGTCGCCCTTGAATACCTCATTATCGCAAGCTGGCAGGCGGATACTATATTCCTGCGCGAGTTCTCCCTCAGGTCGAAATGCCCTATCTTTTTCCTCCTTCAATTTAGTTTAAATTTCAGCCATATTTGACATGCATGTCAGGAATACGGCATATGCCGCATTATGCTTGATCTTGACCGCTGAAATCTTTTTTGCTTCAAGCGTGTCAGAGTCAAGTAACTCATCGAGGGCGGTCTCTGCTTTTCCCACTTAGCGTGCAACTCTTTTTGCTGTATTGCAAGAGTGTGTGTTGTGTGCAGAGCCGCAATCATGTCATTAAAGTCGGCCTCGAACTCGTTTATTCGATCGGCCAACCTGATGTAAGATTCCGTGTTCATGGATGAAAATTGTGAACAAATTAATTGAGGAATATAAATTTGCATGAACCTGTGCGAATCACCCAACCAACAACAATTAAATACCAGAAACTTTTATTTATTGCTTTGAATATGTTTAATTTATTATTTTGAGATTATTTTGTGCCGTAAAACAGAGAGCAGGGGTGAGCAACACCAATGTCTTTTGTGTAAATAAAGGGGGCCACTCGCCACTTCAAAGTTAAATTGTATTGTATAATATGTGCGCGCGCTGATATGAACTGGACGAAAAGTGTAAAAACGTGTGATAAATCTTGTGCAAAAACGAAGAAACTGTGTAACAAAAATTTATTAGAAAAACTAATGAAACTAACGTGATGCAAAAAGGAACAAAGCCGCAATAGAATGGCTTGAAAGTTTATATGAAAGTGAGGTTATGTGCACCTCTTCCTTGTGCTGTGACCGGAGAGCCTTACCGCTGGTGGGGGGACAGAACAAATAGTAACAAGGAATTATAAAAAACAACGTTAATTTTTGTGTTTGCAGTACTTTCTTTTCGACACTAAAGTTTTACACTTTTCGCGTTTAATCACAAGTCACTACGCGTGTGGCACTGATAATATAGATTATTTGTTTCGACCCGGTTTTATTTGTTTTTATTACAACCAAAAAAATTCAGGCAAGAAATATTGCACTTACTTTGGACTTTATTTTGTGGAGATTTGTGTTCCGGTGTGGCAAGTAGCTTGTGGTGTTGCAGTGGCTTCAGCTGGCTGTAGCTTGTTCAGTGTTCTTTTTCTCGTTTTGGTATTATGTGATGATATCGCGCTGATGTGAATGTAATAAGCGTTCTCACTTTTGCTTCCCCTTTTTTGTTTTTTGGTGGTATCGCTGTTGATTGTGACAAATAACTTTCGTCGCATAAACTTTGTGGTGCGGTCAGCTTTGATATCTTGAGATTTGGACTGTATATAGGCGTTTTAATTCCTTTCTCGGGGAGATAGGACCAAATGTTCGGCCGGGGTGCGTTTGCTCCTGGATGTAGGTGGGCGCACCGGGGTCGATCTCAATAAGCGGGTGTATGCGCAAATAAATAAGAGAAGACGAGAATTTCTCGTTATAATAGATGCGTTTTATTATGTCGAATTAAGAAATAAAAAGGTTACAATATTACCTTAAGAAATCGCGGAAGAACGGCAGAGATCGCTGGCGGCAGATATGAGCTGGTTGGCTGTTAAAATTCAAGAGGCCGGTTGTATCGAAGGCGAGAACCGTTGGCTCGCAAAATCCTCCGTTTTCGGAGGGGAAAGTCACCCACACATAAACGCCGACATGCATGTGCATAAGTGCTGACAAAACACACATAAACGTGCATGCGCATGCATTCGGCGGTGATGGTGTGGGTGGCTATAAGTTAAATCGAGTTTCGAGTATCGAATAGCAGAGTTGCATTAGAGAGATCGCACTCAGATGCGGAAAAGTTAGGCATCCTGCCTAAACAAAAAAAAAAACCTGCGATTCTAGAACGGAGACCTCGGCCTCTTCGTCCAACCAAAACCAAAAAAAAACTGCGAATATGGAACGAAGACGTCGGCCTTTCCCTCCAACAAAAGGAGAAACCAAAATCTTGCCAGTCTGGAACGGGGACCTCGGCCTCTTCGTGCAGCACTATTTCTTTATGGATTCTATATATTTTAAGAATTATGTATCATCAAATAGCAATAAATATTCACGTCTACTTTATCATAAATTTTCCTATCATCCTAGCTTAGGTGGCATGCTGCGCAAGTCGGGCAGGACTCCCGGCCACCCGCGACGCTGGAGAAATACGCGATTTAGGTTAAGTTTAGTTTTAATGCAAATGTTTTGTTCTCGTTGCTTTTCAGCGGTCGGAGATCGGTGGGGGTAAAAACGATGTTGCGTATCGCAAGGGGGGCGGCATGTTTAGGCAGGACGCCTAACTTTTCCGCATCTGAATGCGATCCCCCTAATGCAACTCTGCGATTCGATACTCGATACTCGACTTTAACTTATAGCCATCCACACCATCACCTCATGTACATGCTCGTGTATGTGTGGTTTTTGTCAGCACTCATTCATATGCATGTCGGAGGTGATGTGTGGCTGGCTTTCCCCTCCAAAGCGGAGGATTTTGCTGGACAACGGTTGTCGCTTTCTATACAACCGGCCTCTTGGATTTCAACAGCCGTACAGCTCACATCTGCCGCCAGCGATCTCTGCCGTATCACTACGTTAATCAGGTAATATTGTAACATCTTTATATTTCTTAGCCCTACATAATAAAACGCATCTATTATAACGACAAATTCTCGTCTTCTCTTATTTATTTACAAATCCACCCGCTTATTGAAATCGACCCCGGTGCGCCCACCTACCTCCAGGAGCAGACGCACCCCGGCCGAACAAATACAAAGTGAGCTCAGATAAGTACGTGTCGACTGTGTATTAAAACTGGGCGTGGCTTCAACCGATTCCGCCATTTTTCAAAAAAACAGTTATCGTCCTAGAAACTAAGCCCATACCAAATTTCACATTGGTAGTTGGATTGTTAAATTTTTGTTCGACTTATGGCCAGGGGGGAAAATAAAAAAATTTTTTTTTTTCGGAGTCGAAAAAATTGTCCTAGGTGAAAATGTTTGAGCCCCCAGGTATCCCTATAGCAATATCATGTCGAATCATGCATCCTTTTTATTTTTCGAACTTTTTCCATAAAAGTCCACATATAAAAGTAAAATCTGTATTTTTATTTTTTAAGTCCGATCAGGCGCGGATCTACTTTTTGGCGAACATTTGCGCGAACTGTTCGTGCGTGTATGGCGAAATAGCTCATAATCGTAGTAATTTCTGAACGGAACAGACGTGCGCGGAAAAGTAAAATGGACAATAAAAAATTTCTAATGTTCGGCCAAAAGTTCGAATGGTGTATGGCCAAAGCTGCGAACAAGATTGCGGAATGCTCGCGGAAATGTTCGTGTCGTGTATTTGGCGCTTTAAGCATGCCTGTTGTAAACCCACGCCAAACAATCGATAGTCATATGCACGCTGGTATATCGTGCTACATGCATGCTGGTATGTGTGCTGGTATATCGATCGATCAGCTGTGAATATACTGTCAAAACTATTGCGAACATATCAAAGGGGCAAAGTGTTTTTATTAAATTGTGGGAGTTATAATATTTTATCCTTCGAGATTAGTGCTTGAATTTGCTTTTTAATAAAGCAATTGTGAAAAATAGAAAATGGTAAGTAAATATGTTGTTACATGCATTAGGCATTCAATGTTTTGCACTCATTGGGCAACAAATAATTTAAAGTGGAATTCACTCGTACTCGTTACAGTGCGCGATGAAATAATATAATAATATATTGAGTAATAAAATTTATGTTTCCAGTCGTACCAGCAGCCGTCAATTTCCAGCGACGTAGGTCATTATATCGGCCTAAAGATAAGCGACTTGGTGAAAAGATATCTCCTGGAAAACCCTTGGATACCATCAAATAATTACACATTTCCATTTTCTACTAGAACAATTAGTGGCAAAGAGATTAAAAATTATGTATCGCATAAACATTTAGCTGATTACTGTGAATGGCTGGTTTTATCTGATATAAAAAAATTAAAGAAAAAAAAACTTTTTTAAAAATAAGCTTTTATTATTTTGGTTAATAAAATTAACTACAAAGTAAACAATAAATTGACTCTAAAGAAATGTAACACTTTATAAGTTCATTGTAAGCTTAAACTATAATTAGGCTTTTTCGTTTGCGACAAAAAATTCTATATCGTACATAATTATATATTTTTAACATTAAAACTTTACACCTAAATTATTAAATCTTACAGTTTATATCAAAGTCCAAATTGTTCTAATAAAAAACGTGTTAAATTTTGATGGTATAATTAAGAACATTTAGGATCTCATTTTCTTGCTATCGCAATGTAACACGCTTTTATTAGAACAATTAGGCCTGTGATATAAACTGTAAGCTTTAATAATTTAGGTGTAAAGTTTTAATGTTAAAAATATATAATTATGTACGATATAGAATTTTTTTGTCGCAGACGAAAAAGCCTAATTATCGTTTAAGCTTACAATGAACTTATAAAGTGTTATATTTCTTTAGAGTCAATTTATTGTTTACTTTGTAGTTAATTTTATTAACCGAAATAATAAAAGCTTATTTTAAAAAAGTTTTTTTTTCTTTAATTTTATTTTTTACTTTTTAGTTCGTTTTATTAACAAGTAATAGAAGCTTGTTCTTAGAAAAGCCTTTTTCTTAAATTTAATTTAAATATGATTTTTTTTTTTTAATTTTTAGTAGAGTAAAATATTGTTTAAATTAGTTACGTAAACTTTACTTAGTTATTTGTAACGTTTCTCATTCTATCCATTTCTTTTAATGCATCAACATTAGAGGGTTTCTTCGAAGTCAACTTTGAACAGTCAAGTTCTTCGATTCGAATACCTGCTAAAGACCTAACTCGGCTTTTGACAGAGAGCACATATAAAATTGTGTCAAACAGTGTTAACTAACTTAAAATCATGTTTTATTGTGACTTGGCCTATGTGGCGTTCAGTTTACAACTACTCTTTCCAGATCTCTGCTCTGTGTGTTAAATCTGTTTTAAAATAATAGCCGTATTTTTTTTACACGTAAACGTCTATACGCTTATAATTTATATGGACTGCTAAGCGCCAAACTTTAAGTACACCTCTGAAGTTGCTGCGCATAAAATGTGTACTAATAAATTCCAATACGCATTATACGCAGATGTAACTGAAATATGTGTTTTGTTTCACCCCCAACACTAATTCTATGTATTCTATGTGTGTCCACAATTCATCGCAACTGATTTAGCTATATGTTATACACAGGCATACAACAGAGGGTCGTGTCTCCGCTTTTCGGTACACGCTGTAGCTGTAGCCAGTTGTTTAATCACTGCCGCTAGATGGGTCTCCTACATTATGTAAGCGAGGATAGGCGTTTTTTTCACTCGCAAATGTAAACCTATACGCGTGTATAAAAAAACACGGCTAATATTCCAACTTTCGCTTAGCTGAAATTTCATCGCCAAAAATCTGTAAAACAAAATCAAGTGCGCAGAAAAGTATGCAACACTTACCGCGTTAGCGTTCGTTGTATCACAGAATTTTTACACTTTGAAAATGACGGCTGTTGTTTGCAAGGTTGCATTTCTTTGAGTGTTCGTTTTCACCATCTGGATTAACAAAGTCATGAGCCTGGGCATTCGCGCAATTTTAGTGATGTAAATTGCATGGCGCCAGCGCCAATGCGGTGCCAGCTCAATGGTAGCTCATTGACGAAATGACTCCAAGCGAATTTTTGACGCTACTTAGTAGTGAGTGCGTAGTACATTTTACTTGCGCTATTGAGTGAAACGACTTTTGTGTCTCAGGCACGAGTTTGGTGTTATTGGCGCTACTGGCAATGATGACACTGAGCTGTTGACGGTAGCGCTGGTAGTTCAGATTTTGAATCAGAGAAAGAATTTATGACCCGTGTAAATTATTATGGTGTATTTGTATATTTTAGATTTAATGCACAATTAATATGTGTGTGTTTGAGCGGCCAAATAATAACAGTAGTATTGCTAAAGTGCTGATTAGTTGATGGAATGTCGCTAATTTCCTAGCGATGATCAGCAGATTGTCAATATTTCGTTCAACGGACGCGCGAAATTGCCACACCTGCTCAAATTTTCCAAGATTTTCCATTCTTAATTTAACTTAAGCTGTTATGCCAATATTTTTCAGCCAGCTTTTTTCAAATAGGTAATTTTTCCAAAAGCAAAATAAATTACAAAAAAGATTACAGAGTTAAGCAGCCTTAAAAATGCAGCTATATTGGTTATACACAGAAATACAACGGAGGGTTGTGTCCCCGCTTTTCGCAAGCGTTGAGATTCACCACGCGTGATTCACCACGTCCAAATATCACAATCCACGGATAGGTACCGGCGGGTTTATATGGGACTTAGGCTGTTATGCCAAAGTAAATACAAATCTTTACCGATATCTGTGCTATCGATTAATTTATCGAATTCTAACAAAGTAATATTGCATTGTCATCAGAGTTATACATGTGTGCAAAATTTCAGCTCAATCGGACTACGGGAAGTGTATCAAATTTAACTTGCAAGATTCCATTACAGACAACAAAAGTGAAACTAAATAAAAGCTTATAATTATAATATAATAAAAAAAGGGCTCTATTGCAAGTACTGCCCATCGTTCACTATTAATAATGTAGGGGGTTATGCAAAAAATACACCTTTAGGAGAGCTGCATCACGCTGGAACCCGCTTTGAAAAAATCCAAATTTTTTTTGTGATTTCTATAACTACAAACGATGCAATTGATTGTAGTGAAATTCATTTTTTTGTAGTTCTTATAGTTACTCCGAAAATATAATACATTGTGCGGAAACTAAGCAATTTAAGCAAATTTGGTTTTTTTTCTTTTTGAAATACGTTTTAAATCGTTTGTAGTTTTTCATAGGAAAAAAATTTTTTTTTTGGTCCACAGGTTTCGGAGATATCGCTAACGCATCTCAAAAAAACCAAGAACGCAGCAATTTGGAAACACTAAAAGTACTTTTCCTATAACTAAAAACGATGAAATTGATTGTTGTGAAATTCATTTTTTTGTAGTTCTTATAATTACTCCGAAAATATAATAAATTGTGCGGAAACCAAGCCATTTAAGCAAATTTTGGTTTTTTCTTTCTGAAATACGTTTTAAATCGTTTGTAGTTTTTCATAGGAAAAAAAAAATTTTTTTTTGGTCCACAGGTTTCGGAGATATCGCTAACGCATCTCAAAAAAACCAAGAACGCAGCAATTTGGAAACACTAAAAGTACTTTTCCTATAACTACAAACGATGAAATTGATTGTAGTGAAATTCATTTTTTTGTAGTTCTTATAGTTAATACGAAAATATAATACATTGCAAAATTGGGAAATTCGAATACACCCGGTTGGGTATTCCAAACAATGATTTTTGCACAGCAAATGGGTTCTTCGAATAATTCTCTCGATTTAAATTACAAGCATATTAAAGTTTTTGAATGTGCAAGTAAATATTGTTGCTTACAATTCATATGTTCAAAAATAAAACAAACTTCATTTCAGCATACCCCTTCTAACAAAAATTATTCTTACGCTCAAGCAAATGTACGTACATAAATATGTATGTATGCTCATATGTAAGCTAAGAAATGAATGAACATGGTAATGTTTCTGCTATGACGATCGTAGCGTATAAACAAACTTAGATATATATGCAAACACATACATATATTTTTAAACTAAAGATCAACCAACACCCCACTTCACTCCACTTCACACCCACCCCATTGATACCAATATATCCAAGCATAAGCTAACATATGTATGTTTGTACATTCACATGTTCAAAAAAAAAACTTCTATTCAACCAACCACTTCCAACAAAAATTATTCTTACGCACAAGCATGTGTACATACATACATATGTATGTTCAAATGTAAATCACAAAATCCTGAAAACTAGCTTCCTCTTTTTCATTCATAATGCTTCTTCTTAAGTTGTCCAAATTGGTGATGCAATTTGGCAATATGGCATTTGATAAAATCGTCAAAAGAAAAATGTTTGTGATTTTATAAATACCAATTTCGATGCATATTGAGGGCTTTCATTATAACGCGCATAACTACTTCCATAACTAGGCACTTTTCCTATGAAATAATACCAAACTATTTATATGCCCTAATCGAAGTAATAATATGGTAGTAAAAAATGCAAATAAAGATGCGAGTATATTGCCCAATAAATGCCCAGTAACGTATTAGCAATATACTCTAAAAATTTTCATGCATTGTTCATATACATTTTTGCAAATAATTTTCCAATATGCCGAATTGCCGAGTTGGCAGAGCTTATGAAAATTTTAATTTGCTATTTGAAAAACCTGATCTTATTCTGTCGAAAAATTGTTCGCGCAGTCGAACAACCAAGTTTTCAGCAGCTGTGTTGCAGTTAATACATAAAAGTCGAGTTTTACCCGTTTCTGGCCCGAATTCGCACTGTGACGTCATATTGTGTATGCTGACTTGTTTATCACATGTCAGTACAAAGTAAGAATTTTACACTATTTTCATAGATAGAAAGTAATAAATGGGAGGGGCGAAATGAATTAAAGTAATTTTGCCAAGAAAAATAACATTATGTCGCAAAAGAGCAATAAATTCCTTTATTTTAGTATTAATAATAAATTCCCCTTTTAGCTGTCAGTTGATTAAAGCTGCAAACGGCAACACTTTTAACCACCGACGACACATAATTTGGCTCGTGCCTATTGTATTTCGTTGGCTAATTGCTACGAGCATTCATATGTATATATATATGTCTGTATACGCGGATTTACATAAAGTCTTTGGTCGCTTTAGAACGGAGCAAGCGGCAAATTTTTTTCTTCTTATCTCAAGACGCTGCCACAGCATCAAAGCGACCAAAGTATTTATTTATATCTGCCTTTACTTTGGAGTATTATTGAATATGTATGTATATACATTTCTAATTTGGTTCATATTTTCATACATATATATTCAATGATACAATTCTCAAAAGCTGATCGACAGGCACAGGCTTCTGTGTACATATGCACATACGTATTTAAGGGTGGAATTGATGCTAGTCAAGTGCTCTTTGACTTGGCTTATCAAACTACAAATGATGAAATTAATTGTAGTGAAATTAATTTTTTTGTAGTTTTTATAGTTACTCCGAAAATATAATACATTCTGCGGAAACCAAGCAATTTAAGTAAATTTGGTTTTTTTCTTTTTGAAATACGTTTTAAATCGTTTGTAGTTTTTCATACGAAAAAATAATTTTTTTTTTGGTCTACAGGTTTCGGAGATATCGCTAACGCATCTCAAAAAAACCAAGAACGCAGCAATTTGGAAGCACTAAAAGTACTTTTCCTATAACTACAAACGATGAAATTGATTGTAGTGAAATTCATTTTTTGTAGTTCTTTAAGTTACTCCGAAAATAAAATACATTGTGCGGAAACCAAGCAATTTAAGTAAATTTGGTTTTTTTGTTTTTGAAATACATTTTAAATCGTTTGTAGTTTTTCATACGAAAACAAAATTTTTTTTTGGTCCACAGGTTTCGGAGATATCGGTAACGCATCTCAAAAAAACCAAGAACGCAGCAATTTGGAAGCACTAAAAGTACTTTTCCTATAACTACAAACGATGAAATTGATTGTTGTGAAATTCACTTTTTTGTAGTTTTTATAGTTACTCCGAAACTATAATACATTGTGCGGAAACCAAGCAATTTAAGCAAATTTGGGTTTTTTCTGTTTGAAATGTGTTTTAAATCGTTTGTAGTTTTTCATACGAAAAAAATTTTTTTTTGGTCCACAGGTTTCGGAGATATCGCTAACGCATCTCAAAAAAACCAAGAACGCAGCAATTTGGAAACACTAAAAGTACTTTTCCTATAACTACAAACGATGAAATTGATTGTAGTGAAATTCATTTTTTTGTAGTTCTTATAGTTACTCCGAAAATATAATACATTGTTCGGAAACCAAGCAATTTAAGTAAATTTGGTTTTTTGTTTTTGAAATACGTTTTAAATCGTTTGTAGTTTTTCATACGAAAAAAAATTATTTTTTTTGTCAACAGGTTTCGAAGATATCGCTAACGCTTCTCCAAAAAACCCAGAACGCAGCAATTTGGAAGCACTAAAAGTACTTTTCCTATAACTACAAACGATGAAATTGATTGTAGTGAAATTCATTTTTTTTGTAGTTCTTATAGTTACTCCGAAAATATAATACATTGTGCGGAAACCAAGCAATTTAAGCAAATTTGGGTTTTTTCTTTCTGAAATACGTTTTAAATCGTTTGTAGTTTTTCATAGGAAAAAAAATTTTTTTTTTGGTCCACAGGTTTCGGAGATATCGCTAACGCATCTCAAAAAAACCAAGAACGCAGCAATTTGGAAGCACTAAAAGTACTTTTCCTATAACTACAAACGATGAAATTGATTGTAGTGAAATTAATTTTTTTGTAGTTCTTATAGTTACTCCGAAAATATAATACATTGTGCGGAAACCAAGCAATTTAAGTAAATTTGGTTTTTTTGTTTTTGAAATACGTTTTCGGAGATATCGCTAACGCATCTCAAAAATACCAAGAACGCAGCAATTTGGAAGCACTAAAAGTACTTTTCCTATAACTACAAACGATGAAATTGATTGTAGTGAAATTCATTTTTTTGTAGTTCTTATAGTTACTACGAAAATATAATACATTGCAAAATTTGGAAATTCGAATACACCCGGTTGGGTATTCCAAACAATGATTTTTGCACAGCAAATGGGTTCTTCGAATAATTCTCTCGATTTAAATTACAAGCATATTAAAGTTTTTGAATGTGCAAGTAAATATTGTTGCTTACAATTCATATGTTCAAAAATAAAACAAACTTCATTTCAGCATACCCCTTCTAACAAAAATTATTCTTACGCTCAAGCAAATGTACGTACATACATATGTATGTATGCTCATATGTAAGCTAAGAAATGTATGAACATGGTAATATATCTGCTATGACGATCGTAGCGTATAAACAAACTTAGATATATATGCAAACACATACATATATTCTTAAACTAAAGATCAACCAACACCCCACTTCACTCAACTTCACACCCACCTCATTGATACCAATATATCCAAGCATAAGCTAACATATGTATATTTGTACATTCACATGTTCAAAAAAAAAAAAAAAAAAAAAACTTCTATTCAACCAACCACTTCCAACAAAAATTATTCTTACGCACAAGCATGTGTACATACCTACATATGTATGTTCAAATGTAAATCACAAAATCCTGAAAACTAGCTTCCTCTTTTTCATTCATAATTCTTCTTCTTAAGTTGTCCAAATTGGTGATGCAATTTGGCAATATGGCATTTGATAAAATCGTCAAAAGAAAAATGTTTGTGATTTTATAAATACCAATTTCGATGCATATTGAGGGCTTTCATTATAACGCGCATAACTACTTCCATAACTAGGCACTTTTCCTATGAAATAATACCAAACTATTTATATGCCCTAATCGAAGTAATAATATGGTAGTAAAAAATGCAAATAAAGATGCGAGTATATTGCCCAATAAATGCCCAGTAACGTATTAGCAATATAATCTAACAATTTTCATGCATTGTTCATATACATTTTTGCAAATAATTTTCCAATATGCCGAATTGCCGAGTTGGCAGAGCTTATGGAAATTTTAATTTGCTATTTGAAAAACTTGATCTTATTCTGTCGAAAAATTGTTCGCGCAGTCGAACAACCAAGTTTTCAGCAGCTGTGTTGCAGTTAATACATAAAAGTCGAGTTTTACCCGTTTCTGGCCCAAATTCGCACTGTGACGTCATATTGTATATGCTGACTTGTTTATCACATGTCAGTACAAAGTAAGAATTTTACACTATTTTCATAGATAAAAACTAATAAATGGGAGGGGCGAAATGAATTAAAGTAATTTTGCCAAGAAAAATAACATTATGTCGCAAAAGAGCAATAAATTCCTTTATTTTAGTATTAATAATAAATTCCCCTTTAAGCTGTCTAATCAACTGCTGCAAACGGCAACACTTTTAACCATCGACGACACATAATTTGGCTCGTGCCTATTGTATTTCGTTGGCTAATTGCTACGAGCATTCATATGTATATATATATGTCTGTATACGCGGATTTACATAAAGTCTTTGGTCGCTTTGGAACGTAGCAAGCGGCAAGTTTTTTTCTTCTTATCTCAAGACGCTGCCACAGCATCAAAGCGACCAAAGTATTTATTTATATCTGCCTTTACTTTGGAGTATTATTGAATATGTACATATGTATGTACATTTCTAATTTGGTTCATATTTTCATACATATATATTCAATGATACAATGCTCAAAAGCTGATCGACAGGCGCAGGCTTTTGTGTACATATGCACATACGTATTTAAGGGTGGAATTGATGCTAGTCAAGTGCTCTTTGACTTGGCTTATCAAACAACAAATGATGAAATTAATTGTAGTGAAATTAATTTTTTTCTAGTTTTAATAGTTACTCCGAAAATATAATACATTCTGCGGAAACCAAGCAATTTAAGTAAATTTGGTTTTTTTCTTTTTGAAATACGTTTTAAATCGTTTGTAGTTTTTCATACGAAAAAAAATTTTTTTTTGGTCCACAGGTTTCGGAGATATCGCTAACGCATCTCAAAAAAACCAAGAACGCAGCAATTTGGAAGCACTAAAAGTACTTTTGCTATAACTATAAACGATGAAATTGATTGTAGTGAAATTCATTTTTTTGTAGTTCTTATAGTTACTCCGAAAATATAATACATTTTGCGGAAACCAAGCAATTTAAGCAAATTTGGGTTTTTTCTTTTTGAAATACGTTTTAAATCGTTTGTAGTTTTTCATAGGAAAACAATTTTTTTTTTTTTGGTCCACAGATTTCGGAGATATCGCTAACGCATTTAAAAAAAACCAAGAACGCAGCAATTTGGAAGCAATAAAAGTACTTTTCCTATAACAACAAACGATGAAATTGACTATAGTGAAATTAATTTTTTTGTAGTTTTTATAGTTACTCCGAAAATATAATACATTGTGCGGAAACCAACCAATTTAAGCAAACTTGGGTTTTTTCTTTTTGAAATACGTTTTAAATCGTTTGTAGTTTTTCACAGGAAAAAAATTTTTTTTTTTGGTCCACAGGTTTCGGAGATATCGCTAACGCATCTCAAAAAAACCAAGAACGCAGCAATTTGGAAGCACCGAAAGTACTTTACCTATAACTACAAACGATGAAATTTATTGTAGTGAAATTAATTTTTTTGTAGTTCTTATAGTTACTCCGAAAATATAATACATTGTGCGGAAACCAAGCAATTTAATTAAATTTGGTTTTTTTCTTTTTGAAATACGTTTTAAATCGTTTGTAGTTTTTCATACGGAAAACAATTTTTTTTTTTGGTCCACAGGTTTCGGAGATATCGCTAATGCATCTCAAAAAAACCAAGAACGCAGCAATTTGGAAGCACTAAAAGTTCTTTTCCTATTATAATACTTTTAGTGCTTCCAAATTGCTGCGTTCTTGGTTTTTTGAGATGCGTTAGCGATATCTCCGAAACCTATGGACCAAAAAAAATTTTTTTTTTCTTATGAAAAACTACAAACGATTTAAAACGTATTTCAAAAACAAAAAAACCAAATTTACTTAAACTGCTTGGTTTCCGCACAATGTATTATATTTTCGGAGTAACTATAAGAACTACAAAAAAATGAATTTCACTACACTCAATTTCATCGTTTGTAGTTATAGGAAAAGTACTTTTAGTGCTTCCAAATTGCTGCGTTCTTGGTTTTTTTGAGATGCGTTAGCGATATCTCCGAAACCTGTGGACCAAAAAAAAAATTTTTTTTCGTATGAAAAACTACAAACGATTTAAAACGTATTTCAACAAGTAAGGAATGTTAAGTTCGGGTGTAACCGAACATTACATACTCAGTTGAGAGCTATGGTGACAACATAAGGGAAAATAACCAAGTAGGAAAATGAACCGAGGGAAACCCTGGAATGTGTTTGTATGACATGCGTATCAAATGAAAGGCATTAAAGAGTATTTTATGAGGGAGTGGGCCATAGTTCTATAGGTGGACGCCATTTAGGGATATAGCCATAAAGGTGGATCAGGGTTGACTCTAGAATGCGTTTGTACGATATGGGTATCAAATGAAAGGCGTTAATGAGTATTTTAAAAGGGAGTAATCCTTAGTTCTATAGGTGGACGCCGTTTCGAAATATCGCCACAAAGGTGGACCAGGGGTGACTACAGAATGTGTTTGTACGATATGGGTATCAAATTAAAGGTATTAATGAGGGTTTTAAAAGGGAGTGGTGGTTGTTGTATAGGTGGTCGCATTTTCGAGATATCGCCATAAAGGTGGACCAGGGGTGACACTAGAATTTGTTTGTACAATATGGATATCCAAAGAAAGGCGTTAATGAGTATTTTAAAAGGGAGTAATCCTTAGTTCCATAGGTGGTCGCCGTTTCGAGATATCGCCATAAAGGTGGAGCAGGGGTGACCCTAGAATTTGTTTGTACAATATGGGTATCAAAAGAAAGGTGTTAATGAGTGTTTTAAAAGGGAGTAATCCTTAGTTCCATAGGTGGACGCCGTTTCGAGATATCGCCATAAAGGTGGGTCAGGGGTGACTCTAGAATTCGTTTGTGCAATATGGGTATCAAACGACAGGAGTTAATGAGTATTTTAAAAGGGAGTGGGCCTTCGTTCTATAGGTGTTCGCCTTTTCGAAATATCGCCATAAAGGTGGACCAGGGGTGACTCTAGAATGAGTTTGTACGATATGGGTATCAAATTAAAGGTATTAATGAGAGTTTTAAAAGGGAGTGGTGGTAGATGTATATGTGTAGGCGTTTTCCAGATATCGACCAAAATGTGGACCAGGGTGACCCAGAACATTATCTGTTGGATACTGCTAATTTATTTATATATGTAATACCTGCCAAGATTTTAAGGGTTTTTTATTTCGCCCTGCAGAACTTTTTCATTTTCTTCTACTTAATATGGTAGGTGTCACAACCATTTTATAAAGTTTTTTCTAAAGTTATATTTCGCGTCAATAAAACAATCCAATTACCTGACCATGTTTCATCCCTTTTTTCGTATTTGGTATAGAATTATGGCATTTTTTTCATTTTTCGTAATTTTCGATATCGAAAAAGTGGGCGTGGTCATAGTCGGATTTCGTTCATTTTTCATACCAAGATAAAGTGAGTTCAAGTAAGCACGTGAACTAAGTTCATTAAAGATATGTCGATTTTTGCTCAAGTTATCGTGTTAACGGCCATGCGGAAGGACAGACGGACGACTGTGTATAAAAACTGGGCGTGGCATCAACCGATTCCGCCCATTTTCACAGAAAACAGTTAACGTCATAAACTCTATGCCCCTGCTAAATTTCAAAAGGACTGGTTAATTTTTGTTCGACTTATGGCGTTAAAAGTATCCTAGACAAATTAAATGACAAAGGGCGGAGCCACGCCCATTTTGAAATTTTCTTTTATTTTTGTATTTTGTTGCACCATAATTTTGACATAATTTACTTATATACTGTAAAGATATTAAATTTTTTGTTAAAATTTTACTTTAAAAAAAATCTTTTTTAAAAGTGGGCGTGGTCCTTCTCCGATTTTGCTAATTTTTATTAAGCGTACATATAGTAATACGAGTAACGTTCCTGCCAAATTTCATCATGATATCTTCAACGACTGCGAAATTACAGCTTGAAAAACTTTTAAATTACCTTCTTTTAAAAGTGGGCGGTGCCACGCCCATTGTCCAAAATTTTACTAATTTTCTATTCTGCGTCATAAGTTCAACTCAACTACCAAGCTTCGTCGCTTTATCTGTCTTTTGTAATGAATTATCGCACTTTTTCTGTTTTTCGAAATTTTCGATATCGAAAAAGTGGGCGTGGTTATAGTCCGATATCGTTCATTTTAAATAGCGATCTGAGATGAGTGCTCAGGAACCTACATACCAAATTTCATCAAGATACCTCAAAATTTACTCAAGTTATCGTGTTAACGGACGGACGGACGGACGGACATGGCTAAATCAAATTTTTTTTCGATCCTGATTATTTTGATATATGGAAGTCTATATCTATCTCGATTCCTTTATATATGTACAACCAACCGTTATCCAATCAAACTTAATATACTCTGTGAGCTCTGCTCAACTGAGTATAAAAAGAAAAAACCCAAATTTCCTTAAATTGCTTGGTTTCCGCACAATGTATTATATTTTCGGAGTAACTAAAAGAACTACAAAAAAATGAATTTCACTACAATCAATTTCATCGTTTGTAGTTATAGGAAAAGTACTTTTAGTGCTTCCAAATTGCTGCGTTCTTGGTTTTTTTGAGATGCGTTAGCGATATCTCCGAAACCTGTGGACCAAAAAAAAAATTTTTTTTCGTATGAAAAACTACAAACGATTTAAAACGTATTTCAAAAACAAAAGAACCAAATTTCCTTAAATTGCTTGGTTTCCGCACAATGTATTATATTTTCGGAGTAACTAAAAGAACTACAAAAAAATGAATTTCACTACAATCAATTTCATCGTTTGTAGTTATAGGAAAAGTACTTTTAGTGCTTCCAAATTGCTGCGTTCTTGGTTTTTTTGAGATGCGTTAGCGATATCTCCGAAACCTGTGGACCAAAAAAAAAAATTTTTTTCGTATGAAAAACTACAAACGATTTAAAACGTATTTCAAAAACAAAAGAACCAAATTTGCTTAAATTGCTTGGTTTCCGCACAATGTATTATATTTTCGGAGTAACTATAAGAACTACAAAAAAAATTAATTTCACTACAATCAATTTCTTCGTTTGTAGTTATAGGAAAAGTACTTTTAATGCTTCCAAATTGCTGCGTTCTTGGTTTTTTTGAGATGCCTTAGCGATATCTCCGAAACCTGTGGACCAAAAAATTTTTTTCGTATGAAAAACTACAAACGATTTAAAACGTATTTCAAAAAGAAAAAAACCAAATTTAATTAAATTGCTTGGTTTCCGCACAATGTATTATATTTTCGGAGTAACTATAAGAACTACAAAAAAATGTATTCCACTACAACCAATTTCATCGTTTTTAGTTATAGGAAAAGTACTTTCAGTGCTTCCAAATTGCTGCCGTCTTGGTTTTTTTGAGATGCGTTAGCGATATTTGTGAAATCTGTGGACAAAAAAAAAATTGTTTTCCTGTGCAAAACTAAAAACGATTTAAAAGATATTTCAAAAAGAAAAAACCCAAATTTGCTTAAATTGCTTGGTTTCCGCACAATGTATTATATTTTCGGAGTAACTATAAAAACTACAAAAAAATGAATTTCACTATAGTCAATTTCATCGTTTTTAGTTATAGGAAAAGTACTTTTAGTGCTTCCAAATTGCTGCGTTCTTGGTTTTTTTGAGATGCGTTAGCGATATCTCCGAAACCTGTGGACCAAAAAAAAAATTTTTTTCCTATGACAAACTACAAACGATTTAAAACGTATTTCAAAAAGAAAAAACCCAAATTTGCTTAAATTTCTTGGTTTCCGCACAATGTATTATATTTTCGGAGTAACTATAAGAACTACAAAAAAATGAATTTCACTACAATCAATTTCATCGTTTTTAGTTATAGGAAAAGTACTTTTAGTGCTTCCAAATTGCTGCGTTCTTGGTTTTTTTGAGATGCGTTAACGATATCTCCGAAACCTGTGGACCAAAAAAAAATTTTTTTTCGTATGAAAAACTACAAACGATTTAAAACGTATTTCAAAAACAAAAAAACCAAATTTACTTAAATTGCTTGGTTTCCGCACAATGTATTATATTTTCGGAGTAACTATAAGAAATACAAAAAAATGAATTTCACTACAATCAATTTCATCGTTTGTAGTTATAGGAAAAGTACTTTTAGTGCTTCCAAATTGCTGCGTTCTTGGTTTTTTTGAGATGCGTTAGCGATATCTCCGAAACCTGTGGACAAAAAAAAAATTGTTTTCGTATGAAAAACTACAAACGATTTAAAACGTATTTCAAAAACAAAAAAACCAAATTTACTTAAATTGCTTGGTTTCTGCGCAATGTATTATATTTTCGGAGTAACTATAAGAACTACAAAAAAATGAATTTCACTACAATCAATTTCATCGTTTGTAGTTATAGGAAAAGTACTTTTAGTGTTTCCAAATTGCTGCGTTCTTGGTTTTTTTGAGATGCTTTAGCGATATCTCCGAAACCTGTGGACCAAAAAAAAATTTTTTTTCCTATGAAAAACTACAAACGATTTAAAACGTATTTTAGAAAGAAAAAACCTAAACTTGCTTAAATTGCTTGGTTTCCGCACAATTTATTATATTTTCGGAGTAACTATAAGAACTACAAAAAAATGAATTTCACTACAATCAATTTCATCGTTTGTAGTTATAGGAAAAGTACTTTTAGTGCTTCCAAATTGCTGCGTTCTTGGTTTTTTTTGAGATGCGTTAGCGATATCTCCGAAACCTGTGGACCAAAAAAAAAATTTTTTTTCGTATGAAAAACTACAAACGATTTAAAACGTATTTCAAAAACAAAAAAAACCAAATTTACTTAAATTGCTTGGTTTCCGCACAATGTATTATATTTTCGGAGTAACTATAAGAACTACAAAAAAATGAATTTCACTACAATCAATTTATTCGTTTGTAGTTATAGGGAAAGTACTTTTAATGCTTCCAAATTGCTGCGTTCTTGGTTTTTTTGAGATGCGTTAGCGATATCTCCGAAACCTGTGGACAAAAAAAAAATTTTTTCCTGTGAAAAACTAAAAACGATTTAAAACGTATTTCAAAAAGAAAAAACCCAAATTTGCTTAAATTGCTTGGTTTCCGCACAATGTATTATATTTTCGGAGTAACTATAAAAACTACAAAAAAATGAATTTCACTATAGTCAATTTCATCGTTTGTAGTTATAGGAAAAGTACTTTTAGTGCTTCCAAATTGCTGCGTTCTTGGTTTTTTTGAGATGCGTTAGCGATATCTCCGAAACCTGTGGACCAAAAAAAAAATGTTTTCGTATGAAAAACTACAAACGATTTAAAACGTATTTCAAAAAGAAAAAAACCAAATTTAATTAAATTGCTTGGTTTCCGCACAATGTATTATATTTTCGGAGTAACTATAAGAACTAAAAAAAAATTTATTCCACTACAATCAATTTCATCGTTTTTAGTTATAGGAAAAGTACTTTCAGTGTTTCCAAATTGCTGCGTTCTTGGTTTTTTTGAGATGCGTTAGCGATATCTCCGAAACCTGTGGACAAAAAAAAAATTTTTTCCTGTGAAAAACTAAAAACGATTTAAAACGTATTTCAAAAAGAAAAAACCCAAATTTGCTTAAATTGCTTGGTTTCCGCACAATGTATTATATTTTCGGAGTAACTATAAAAACTACAAAAAAATGAATTTCACTATAGTCAATTTCATCGTTTGTAGTTATACGAAAAGTACTTTTAGTGCTTCCAAATTGCTGCGTTCTTGGTTTTTTTGAGATGCGTTAGCGATATCTCCGAAACCTGTAGACAAAAAAAAAAAATTTTTTTCGTATGAAAAACTACAAACGATTTAAAACGTATTTCAGAAAGAAAAAACTCTAATTTGCTTAAATTGCTTGGTTTCCGCAAAATTTATTATATTTTCGGAGTAACTATAAAAACTACAAAAAAATGAATTTCACTACAATCAATTTCATCGTTTGTAGTTATAGGAAAAGTACTTTTAGTGCTTCCAAACTGCTGCGTTCTTGGTTTTTTTGAGATGCGTTAACGATATCTCCGAAACCTGTGGACCAAAAAAAAATTTTTTTTCGTATGAAAAACTACAAACGATTTAAAACGTATTTTAATAACAAAAAAACCAAATTTACTTAAATTGCTTGGTTTCCGCACAATGTATTATATTTTCGGAGTAACTATAAGAACTACAAAAAAATGAATTTCACTACAATCAATTTCATCGTTTGTAGTTATAGGAAAAGTACTTTTAGTGCTTCCAAATTGCTGCGTTCTTGGTTTTTTTGAGATGCGTTAGCGATATCTCCGAAACCTGTAGACAAAAAAAAAAATTTTTTTCGTATGAAAAACTACAAACGATTTAAAACGTATTTCAGAAAGAAAAAACTCAAATTTGCTTAAATTGCTTGGTTTCCGCAAAATTTATTATATTTTCGGAGTAACTATAAAAACTACAAAAAAATGAATTTCACTACAATCACTTTCATCGTTTGTAGTTATAGGAAAAGTACTTTTAGTGCTTCCAAATTGCTGCGTTCTTGGTTTTTTTGAGATGCGTTAGCGATATCTCCGAAACCTGTGGACCAAAAAAAAATTTTCTTTCCTATGAAAAACTACAAACGATTTAAAACGTATTTTAAAAAGAAAAAACCCAAATTTGCTTAAATTTCTTGGTTTCCGCACAATATATTATATTTTCGGAGTAACTATAAGAACGACAAAAAAATGAATTTCACTACAATCAATTTCATCGTTTTTAGTTATAGGAAAAGTACTTTTAGTGCTTCCAAACTGCTGCGTTCTTGGTTTTTTTGAGATGCGTTAACGATATCTCCGAAACCTGTGGACCAAAAAAAAATTTTTTTTCGTATGAAAAACTACAAACGATTTAAAACGTATTTTAATAACAAAAAAACCAAATTTACTTAAATTGCTTGGTTTCCGCACAATGTATTATATTTTCGGAGTAACTATAAGAACTACAAAAAAATGAATTTCACTACAATCAATTTCATCGTTTGTAGTTATAGGAAAAGTACTTTTAGTGCTTCCAAATTGCTGCGTTCTTGGTTTTTTTGAGATGCGTTAGCGATATCTCCGAAACCTGTAGACAAAAAAAAAAATTGTTTTCGTATGAAAAACTACAAACGATTTAAAACGTATTTCAGAAAGAAAAAACTCAAATTTGCTTAAATTGCTTGGTTTCCGCAAAATTTATTATATTTTCGGAGTAACTATAAAAACTACAAAAAAATGAATTTCACTACAATCAATTTCATCGTTTGTAGTTATAGGAAAAGTACTTTTAGTGCTTCCAAATTGCTGCGTTCTTGGTTTTTTTGAGATGCGTTAGCGATATCTCCGAAACCTGTGGACCAAAAAAAAAATTTTTTTTTCGTATGAAAAACTACAAACGATTTAAAACGTATTTCAAAAACAAAAAAACCAAATTTACTTAAATTGCTTGGTTTCCGCACAATGTATTATATTTTCGGGGTAACTATAAGAACTACAAAAAAAATGAATTTCACTACAATCAATTTCATCGTTTGTAGTTATAGGAAAAGTACTTTTAGTGCTTCCAAATTGCTGCGTTCTTGATTTTTTTGAGATGCGTTAGCGATATCTCCGAAACATATGGGCCAAAAAAAAATTGTTTTACCTATGAAAAACTACAAACGATTTAAAACGTATTTCAGAAAGAAAAAACCCAAATTTGCTTAATTTTCTTGGTTTCCGTACAATGTATTATATTTTCGGAGTAACTATAAAAACTACAAAAAAATGAATTTCACTACAATCAATTCCATCGTTTGTAGTTATAGGAAAAGTACTTTTAGTGCTTCCAAATTGCTGCGTTCTTGGTTTTTTTGAGATGCGTTAGCGATATCTCCGAAACCTGTGGACCAAAAAAAAAATGTTTTTCCTATGAAAAACTACAAACGATTTAAAACGTATTTCAGAAAGAAAAAACCCAAATTTGCTTAAATTGCTTGGTTTCCGCACAATGTATTATATTTTCGGAGTAACTATAAAAACTACAAAAAAATGAATTTCACTACAATCAATTTCATCGTTTGTAGTTATAGGAAAAGTACTTTTAGTGCTTCCAAATTGCTGCGTTCTTGATTTTTTTGAGATGCGATAGCGATATCTCCGAAACCTGTGGACCAGAAAAAAAATTTTTTTTCGTATGAAAAACTACAAACGATTTAAAACGTATTTCAAAAACAAAAAAACCAAATTTGCTTAAATTGCTTGGTTTCCGCCAAGTTCGGAGTAACTATAACTATAAAAACTACAAAAAAATGAATTTCACTATAGTCAATTTCATCGTTTGTAGTTATAGGAAAAGTACTTTTAGTGCTTCCAAATTGCTGCGTTCTTGGTTTTTTTGAGATGCGTTAGCGATATCTCCTAAACCTGTGGACCAAAAAAAATTTTTTTTTCGTATGAAAAACTACAAACGATTTAAAACGTATTTCAAAAACAAAAAAACCAAATTTACTTAAATGGCTTGGTTTCCGCACAATGTATTATATTTTCGGAGTAACTATAAAAACTACAAAAAAATGAATTTCACTACAATCAATTTCATCGTTTGTAGTTATAGGAAAAGTACTTTTAGTGCTTCCAAATTGCTGCGTTCTTGGTTTTTTTGAGATGCGTTAGCGATATCTCCGAAACATGTGGGCAAAAAAAAAAAAATAACTATAAAAACTACAAAAAAGTTAATTTCACTACAATTAATTTCATCATTTGTAGTTTGATAAGCCAAGTCAAAGAGCACTTGACTAGCATCAATTCCACCCTTAAATACGTATGTGCATATGTACACAGAAGCCTGTGCCTGTCGATCAGCTTTTGAGCATTGTATCATTGAATATATATGTATGAAAATATGAACCAAATTAGAAATGTACATACATATGTACATATTCAATAATACTCCAAAGTAAAGGCAGATATAAATAAATACTTTGGTCGCTTTGATGCTGTGGCAGCGTCTTGAGATAAGAAGAAAAAAACTTGCCGCTTGCTACGTTCCAAAGCGACCAAAGACTTTATGTAAATCCGCGTATACAGACATATATATATACATATGAATGCTCGTAGCAATTAGCCAACGAAATACAATAGGCACGAGCCAAATTATGTGTCGTCGATGGTTAAAAGTGTTGCCGTTTGCAGCAGTTGATTAGACAGCTTAAAGGGGAATTTATTATTAATACTAAAATAAAGGAATTTATTGCTCTTTTGCGACATAATGTTATTTTTCTTGGCAAAATTACTTTAATTTATTTCGCCCCTCCCATTTATTACTTTTTATCTATGAAAATAGTGTAAAATTCTTACTTTGTACTGACATGTGATAAACAAGTCAGCATATACAATATGACGTCACAGTGCGAATTCGGCCCAGAAACGGGTACAACTCGACTTTCGTGTATTAACTGCAACACAGCTGCTGAAAACTAGGTTGTTCGACTGCGCGAACAATTTTTCGACAGAATAAAATCAGGTTTTTCAAATAGCAAATTAAAATTTCCATAAGCTCTGCCAACTCGGCAATTCGGCATATTGGAAAATTATTTGCAAAAATGTATATGAACAATGCATGAAAATTTTTAGATTATATTGCTAATACGTTACTGGGCATTTATTGGGCAATATACTCGCATCTTTATTTGCATTTTTTACTACCATATTATTACTTCGATTAGGGCATATAAATAGTTTGGTATTATTTCATAGGAAAAGTGCCTAGTTATGGAAGTAGTTATACGCGTTATAATGAAAGCCCTCAATATGCATCGAAATTGGTATTTATAAAATCACAAACATTTTTCTTTTGACGATTTTATCAAATGCCATATTGCCAAATTGCATCACCAATTTGGACAACTTAAGAAGAAGCGTTATGAATGAAAAAGAGGAAGCTAGTTTTCAGGATTTTGTGATTTACATTTGAAAATACATATGTATGTATGTACACATGCTTGTGCGTAAGAATAATTTTTGTTGGAAGTGGTTGGTTGAATAGAAGTTTTTTTTTTTTTTTGAACATGTGAATGTACAAACATACATATGTTAGCTTATGCTTGGATATATTGGTATCAATGGGGTGGGTGTGAAGTGGAGTGAAGTGGGGTGTTGGCTGATCTTTAGTTTAAAAATATATGTATGTGTTTGCATATATATCTAAGTTTGTTTATACGCTACGATCGTCATAGCAGAAACATTACCATGTTCATTCATTTCTTAGCTTACATATGAGCATACATACATATTTATGTACGTACATTTGCTTGAGCGTAAGAATAATTTTTGTTAGTAGGGGTATGCTGAAATGAAGTTTGTTTTATTTTTGAACATATGAATTGTAAGCAACAATATTTACTTGCACATTCAAAAACTTTAATATGCTTGTAATTTAAATCGAGAGAATTATTCAAAGAACCCATTTGCTGTGCAAAAATCATTGTTTGGAATACCCAACCGGGTGTATTCGAATTTCCCAATTTTGCAATGTATTATATTTTCGAAGTAACTATAAGAACTACAAAAAAATGAATTTCACTACAATCAATTTCATCGTTTGTAGTTATAGGAAAAGTACTTTTAGTGCTTCCAAATTGCTGCGTTCTTGGTTTTTTTGAGATGCGTTAGCGATATCTCCGAAACCTGTTGACCAAAAAAAAAATTTGTTTTTCGTGTGAAAAACTATAAACGATTTAAAACGTATTTCAAAAACAAAAAAACCAAATTTACTTAAATTGCTTGGTTTCCGCAAAATGTATCATATTTTCGGAGTAACTATAAAAACTACAAAAAAATGAATTCCACTACAATCAATTTCATCGTTTGTAGTTATAGGAAAAGTACTTTTAGTGCTTCCAAATTGTTGCGTTCTAGGTTTTTTTGAGATGCGTTAGCGATATCTCCGAAACCTGTGGACTAAAAAAAAATTTTTTTTTTCGTATGAAAAACTACAAACGATTTAAAACGTATTTCAAAAACAAAAAAACCAAATTTACTTAAATTGCTTGGTTTCCGCACAATGTATTATATTTTTGGAGTAACTATAAGAACTACAAAAAAGTGAATTTCACTACAATCAATTTCATCGTTTGTAGTTATAGGAAAAGAACTTTTAGTGCTTCCAAATTGCTGCGTTCTTGGTTTTTTTTTGGAGATGCGTTAGCGATATCTCCGAAACCTGTGGCCCAAAAAAAAATTTTTTTTCGTATGAAAAACTACAATCGTTTGTAGTACTTAAATTGCTAGGTTTCCGCACAATGTATTATATTTTCGGAGTAACTATAAGAACTACAAGAAAAAGAATTTCACTAAAATCAATTTCATCGTTTGTAGTTATAGGAAAAGTACTTTTAGTGCTTCCAAATTGCTGCGTTCTTGTTTTTTTGACATGCGTTAGCGATATCTCCGAAACCTATGGACCAAAAAAAAAAAATTTTTTTTGCTATGAAAAACTACAAACGATTTAAAACGTATTTCAAAAACAAAAAAACCAAATTTACTTAAACTGCTTGGTTTCCGCACAATGTATTATATTTTCGGAGTAACTATAAAACTACAAAAAAATGAATTTCGCTACAATCAATTTCATCGTTTTTAGTTAAAGGAAAAGTACTTTTAGTGCTTCCAAATTGCTGCGTTCTTGGGTTTTTTGAGATGCGTTAGCGATATCTCCGAAACCTATGGACCAAAAAAATTTTTTTTTCCTATGAAAAACTACAAACGATTTAAAACGTATTTCAGAAAGAAAAAACCCAAATTTGCTTAAATTGCTAGGTTTCCGCACAATGTATTATATTTTCGGAGTAACTATAAGAACTACAAAAAAATTAATTTCACTACAATCAATTTCATCGTTTGTAGTTATAGGAAAAGTACTTTTAGTGCTTCCAAATTGCTGCGTTCTTGGTTTTTTTGAGATGCGTTAGCGATATCTCCGAAACCTGTGGGCAAAAAAAAAAATAACTATAAAAACTACAAAAAAGTTAATTTCACTACAATTAATTTCATCATTTGTAGTTTGATAAGCCAAGTCAAAGAGCACTTGACTAGCATCAATTCCACCCTTAAATACGTATGTGCATATGTACACAGAAGCCTGTGCCTGTCGATCAGCTTTTGAGCATTGTATCATTGAATATATATGTATGAAAATATGAACCAAATTAGAAATGTACATACATATGTACATATTCAATAATACTCCAAAGTAAAGGCAGATATAAATAAATACTTTGGTCGCTTTGATGCTGTGGCAGCGTCTTGAGATAAGAAGAAAAAAACTTGCCGCTTGCTACGTTCTAAAGCGACCAAAGACTTTATGTAAATCCGCGTATACAGAAATATATATATACATATGAATGCTCGTAGCAATTAGCCAACGAAATACAATAGGCACGAGCCAAATTATGTGTCGTCGATTGTTAAAAGTGTTGCCGTTTGCAGCAGTTGATTAGACAGCTTAAAGGGGAATTTATTATTAATACTAAAATAAAGGAATTTATTGCTCTTTTGCGACATAATGTTATTTTTCTTGGCAAAATTACTTTAATTCATTTCGCCCCTCCCATTTATTACTTTTTATCTATGAAAATAGTGTAAAATTCTTACTTTGTACTGACAAGTGATAAACAAGTCAGCATATACAATATGACGTCACAGTGCGAATTCGGCCCAGAAACGGGTACAACTCGACTTTTATGTATTAACTGCAACACAGCTGCTGAAAACTTGGTTGTTCGACTGCGCGAACAATTTTTCGACAGAATAAAATCAGGTTTTTCAAATAGCAAATTAAAATTTCCATAAGCTCTGCTAACTCGGCAATTCGGCATATTGGAAAATTATTTGCAAAAATGTATATGAACAATGCATGAAAATTTTTAGATTATATTGCTAATACGTTACTGGGCATTTATTGGGCAATATACTCGCATCTTTATTTGCATTTTTTACTACCATATTATTACTTCGATTAGGGCATATAAATAGTTTGGTATTATTTCATAGGAAAAGTGCCTAGTTATGGAAGTAGTTATACGCGTTATAATGAAAGCTCTCAATATGCATCGAAATTGGTATTTATAAAATCACAAACATTTTTCTTTTGACGATTTTATCAAATGCCATATTGCCAAATTGCATTACCAATTTGGACAAATTAAGAAGAAGCGTTATGAATGAAAAAGAGGAAGCTAGTTTTCAGGCTTTTGTGATTTACATTTGAACATACATATGTATGTATGTAGACATGCTTGTGCGTAAGAATAATTTTTGTTGGAAGTGGTTGGTTGAATAGAAGTTTTTTTTTTTTTTTTGAACATGTGAATGTACAAACATACATATGTTAGCTTATGCTTGGATATATTGGTATCAATGGGGTGGGTGTGAAGTGGAGTGAAGTGGGGTGTTGGTTGATCTTTAGTTTAAAAATATATGTATGTGTTTGCATATATATCTAAGTTTGTTTATACGCTACGATCGTCATAGCAGAAACATTACCATGTTCATTCATTTCTTAGCTTACATATGAGCATACATACATATTTATGTACGTACATTTGCTTGAGCGTAAGAATAATTTTTGTTAGAAGGGGTATGCTGAAATGAAGTTTGTTTTATTTTTGAACATATGAATTGTAAGCAACAATATTTACTTGCACATTCAAAAACTTTAATATGCTTGTAATTTAAATCGAGAGAATTATTCAAAGAACCCATTTGCTGTGCAAAAATCATTGTTTGGAATACCCAACCGGGTGTATTCGAATTTCCCAATTTTGCAATGTATTATATTTTCGAAGTAACTATAAGAACTACAAAAAATTAATTTCACTACAATCAATTTCATCGTTTGTAGTTATAGGAAAAGTACTTTTAGTGCTTCCAAATTGCTGCGTTCTTGGTTTTTTTGAGATGCGTTAGCGATATCTCCGAAACCTGTAGACTTAAAAATTTTTTTTTTTCGTATGAAAAACTACAAAAGATTTAAAACGTATTTCAAAAAGAAAAAACCCAAATTTGCTTAAATTGCTTGGTTTCCGCACAATGTATTATATTTTCGGAGTAACTATAAGAACTACAAAAAAATGAATTTCACTACAATCAATCATATCGTTTGTAGTTATAGGAAAAGTACTTTTAGTGCTTCCAAATTGCTGCGTTCTTGGTTTTTTTGAGATGCGTTAGCGATATCTCCGAAACCTGTGGACCAAAAAAAAATTTTTTTTCCTATGAAAAACTACATACGATTTAAAACGTATTTCAGAAAGAAAAAACCCAAATTTGCTTAAATTGCTTGGTTTCCGCACAATGTATTATATTTTCGGAGTAACTATAAGAACTACAAAAAAATGAATTTCACTACTATCAATTTCATCGTTTGTAGTTGTAGGAAAAGTACTTTTAGTGCTTCCAAATTGCTGCGTTCTTGGTTTTTTTGAGATGCGTTAGCGATATCTCCGAAACCTGTTGACCAAAAAAAAAAATTTTTTTTCGTGTGAAAAACTATAAACGATTTAAAACGTGTTTCAAAAACAAAAAAACCAAATTTACTTAAATTGCTTGGCTTCCGCAAAATGTATCATATTTTCGAAGTAACTATAAAAACTACAAAAAAATGAATTCCACTACAATCAATTTCATCGTTTGTAGTTATAGGAAAAATACTTTTAGTGCTTCCAAATTGCTGCGTTCTTGGTTTTTTTGAGATGCGTTAGCGATATCTCCGAAACCTGTGGACCAAAAAAAATTTTTTTTTCCTATGAAAAACTACATACGATTTAAAACGTATTTCAGAAAGAAAAAACCCAAATTTGCTTAAATTGCTTGGTTTCCGCACAATGTATTATATTTTCCGAGTAACTATAAGAACTACAAAAAAATGAATTTCACTACAATCAATTTTATCGTTTGTAGTTGTAGGAAAAGTACTTTTAGTGCTTCCAAATTGCTGCGTTCTTGGTTTTTTTGAGATGCGTTAGCGATATCTCCGAAACCTGTTGACCAAAAAAAAAATTTTTTTTTCGTGTGAAAAACTATAAACGATTTAAAACGTATTTCAAAAACAAAAAAACCAAATTTACTTAAATTGCTTGGTTTCCGCAAAATGTATCATATTTTCGGAGTAACTATAAAAACTACAAAAAAATGAATTCCACTACAATCAATTTCATCGTTTGTAGTTATAGGAAAAGTACTTTTAGTGCTTCCAAATTGCTGCGTTCTTGGTTTTTTTGAGATGCGTTAGCGATATCTCCGAAACATGTGGACCAAAAAAAAAAATTTTTTTTTTCGTATGAAAAACTACAAACGATTTAAAACGTATTTCAAAAACAAAAAAACCAAATTTACTTAAATTGCTTGGTTTCCGCACAATGTATTATATTTTTGGAGTAACTATAACAACTACAAAAAAGTGAATTTCACTACAATCAATTTCATCGTTTGTAGTTATAGGAAAAGAACTTTTAGTGCTTCCAAATTGCTGCGTTCTTGGTTTTTTTTGGAGATGCGTTAGCGATATCTCCGAAACCTGTGGCCCAAAAAAAAATTTTTTTTCGTATGAAAAACTACAAACGATTTAAAACGTATTTCAAAAACAAAAAACCAAATTTACTTAAATTGCTAGGTTTCCGCACAATGTATTATATTTTCGGAGTAACTATAAGAACTACAAAAAATGAATTTCACTAAAATCAATTTCATCGTTTGTAGTTATAGGAAAAGTACTTTTAGTGCTTCCAAATTGCTGCGTTCTTGTTTTTTTTGAGATGCGTTAGCGATATCTCCGAAACCTATGGACCAAAAAAAATTTTTTTTTTCGTATGAAAAACTACAAACGACTTAAAACGTATTTCAAAAAGAAAAAACCCAAATTTACTTAAATTGCTTGGTTTCCGCACAATTTATTATATTTTCGGAGTAACTATTAAAACTACAAAAAAATTAATTTCACTACAATCAATTTCATCGTTTGTAGTTATAGGAAAAGTACTTTTAGTGCTTCCAAATTGCTGCGTTCTTGGTTTTTTTGAGATGCGTTAGCGATATCTCCGAAAACTGTGGACCAAAAAAAAATTTATTTTTCGTATGAAAAACTACACACGATTTAAAACGTATTTCAAAAAGAAAAAATCAAATTTGCTTAAATTGCTTGGTTTCCGCACAATGTATTATATTTTCGGAGTAACTATAAGAACTACAAAAAAATGAATTTCACTACAATCAATTGCATCGTTTGTAGATATAGAAATCACAAAAAAAAATTGGATTTTTTCAAAGCGGGTTCCAGCGTGATGCAGCTCTTTAGGAGTGCTCGTCACGAAACCCTTAGTCAACTTCAAAAATCAGGAGTACTGGAAATCCATTCTCAAAACCTATATCACAAGAATGCAGTTGCCGCAAGCAAATACTTTTTGAAAAATTACCACAATCCACATATCGACGTGTACAATGTGATTAATGAAGATTACCTATTACAACGTCAAGAAAACAGAAAATTTTTGAAGTCTATTGTAAGAGCAGTTATTTTTCTCGGAAGGCAAAACATGGCATTTCGTGGGCATAGGGATGACGGGAGTATTATAGAAGAATCACTCCCTGGACGGAACGAAGGAAATTTTTGGGCACTGCTCAGGTACCAGATTGAATCAGGAGATGCAATACTAGAAAACTGCTTAAAAATTTCTTCGTCGGTTGCGACATATACCAGTAAAACAACCCAAGATAAACTAATCGATTGCTGCCGACTTGGTATTCAAGAAAAAATTTTGCGACGTGTCAGTGAATCTGAATTCTACTCTATTGAATTTGATGAAACCTCAGATTTATCAGGAAAAGCACAGGTAAATAATTCTCTCGTTTTTTCCAACATTTTCAGTAATTTTCCAATAAGAAAAGTAATTTTTCAAAACCTAAAACCTAAAAAAAAGAAGGAAATTGTTTCTAAGCGCACACTCTTTGACGGTCATAGGTAGTAAAATGTTGAATTTATGATTTCATTACCTACTTTCAAATGCATAGTCAGCCGCGAAGAGGATAAAAACTCCACACATCACTGGCAAAAGAGAAGCAAGTTTCCGTTCGTCAAAATTTTGGCAAAGAAACAAAAGCAAACGAAAATAACCAGTGACTGACCATATGCTTTGCTATTAATAATGTAGGGGGTTATGCAAAAAATACACCTTTAGGAGTGCTCGTCACGAAACCCTTAGTCAACTTTAAAAATCAGGAGTACTGGAAATCGATTCTCAAAACCTATACCACAAGAATGCAGTTGCCGCAAGCAAATACTTTTTGAAAAATTGCCACAATCCACAATTCGACGTGTACAATGTGATTAATGAAGATTACCTATTACAACGTCAAGAAAACAGAAAATTTTTGAAGTCTATTGTAAGAGCAGTTATTTTTCTCGGAAGGCAAAACATGGCATTTCGTGGGCATAGGGATGACGGGAGTATTATAGAAGAATCAGTCCCTGGACGGAACGAAGGAAATTTTCGGGCACTGCTCAGGTACCAGATTGAATCAGGAGATGCAATACTAGAAAACTGCTTAAAAATTTCTTCGTCGGTTGCGACATATGCCAGTAAAACAACCCAAGTCGATTGCTGCCGACTTGGTATTCAAGAAAAAATTTTGCGACGTGTCAGTGAATCTGAATTCTACTCTATTGAATTTGATGAAACCTCAGATTTATCAGGAAAAGCACAGGTAAATAATTCTCTCGTTTTTTCCAACATTTTCAGTAAATTCCCAATAAGAAAAGTAATTTTTCAAATCCTAAAACCTAAAAAAAAGAAGGAAATTGCTTCTAAGCGCACACTCTTTGACGGTCATAGGTAGTAAAATGTTGAATTTATGCTTTCATTACCTACTTTCAAATGCATAGTCAGCGGCGAAGAGGATAAAAACTCCACACATCACTGGCAAAAGCGAAGCAAGTTTCCGTTCGTCAAAATTTTGGCAAAGAAACAAAAGCAAACGAAAATAACCAGTGACTGACCATATGCTTTGCTAATTTTTAAAATATTTCTTTTCCACACAGATAAGTCTCATACTACGCTATATCGACATTTCTTCCGGAAGACTTTGCGTCAGAGAAGACTTCATAGATTTTGTTGATGCTTTTGGAGAACTTTTCAAAGAAGTAAATAGACGTGGTGGAGATCTCAACGAAGACTGTGCAAATTTTGAAGATGTTGGTGAAGAAAGTGAAAATACAGAAGACGACGTAGAATTATCACTGACCGGGCTAGCCCTAGGGAAAATTGTTTTGAAGACAATAAAGAAACTAAACTTAAATTTAGAAAACTGTGTCTTTATAGGGGCTGACGCGTTCACTGTTAATATTTCAGAAAAATGTGGAGCTGTCAATGAAATAAAAAAAGAAGCATTAAACGCTGTTATGGTACTGTGCTTATCACACAAGCTGAACAGCAGTCTAATGAAATCTTCTAATATTCAGTCAATTCAAAAAGTTTGCGACATCATACGGCAGGTGACGAAATTCTTTCAAAATGCACATCCTAAACGTTCTACAGCATTATCGGAAGTTCTTGGGCACAAACTCAAAAGTTTATGCGATACAAGATGGGTCGAACGACATGATTCTGTACTCCAGTTTGTCGCAGATTTTCCAAACATTATTAAGGCGTTAAATAAAGTTAGTAAATGGAACAACATAGAAACAGCGGGTAAAGCAATAAATAGTATTTATTGCTGCTCTGAGCGCATTCGAATTTATCATAGGACTGTTTTGTTTAAGTGATGTTTTATCTTTGACGCGGCTCTTTAGTGTATCTCTTCACAAAGAAGACACAGATTTGGCAAACGCTTCCCAAAAAATCGCATCGCTAATCGCAGTTTTGGCAGATCAAAGACGAGAGGCCGAAGAAAAGTTTAGGCAAATATTTACTGATGCAAAGAAATTGGCAGAAGAATTGAACATAGATGTAAGGAAACCAAGAACAATTGGAAGAAAAATAAAACGATATAATCACGAAACATCTAACTGTGAAGACTATTTCCGCGTCTCCATGTACATTCCTCTTCTAGAAAATATTATAGAAGATTTTAAAATTCGATTTTCTCCAGAAGTTTTGTCTGGCTTTCAGATATGTTCATTGCTACCGAAGAGTATAAAAGATACGACAACGAGTCAAATTACAAATTTAATCGAATGTTTAACACAGCGGTTCTCCACACTTTTGAAGGAATCCGATAAGCTTCTTTAGTTAAGACTTCAAGGAAAAATGGCTCATTGGCAATATTTTTGGTAGCAAAAGACAACCGAAAATTCTCAAAGAACCTCTGGTATACCAACTAACGCTGTGGAAACTTTGGAATTTTGTGACAAAGATGAATACCCAACCATCCATGCTTTGCTCAAAATTTTATGTACGATGTGTGTCACGAATGCAAGCGCCGAAAGGTTCTTTTCAACATTACGTCGGTTGAAAACATGGCTCAGAAGGACTATGCTTCAGCAAACATTGGTCGGTCTGGCATTGCTGAATATACATTCTGACATTGAAGTGAAACCAGAAGATATCGTTGAACGATTTTTCAAATACTTTCAGTATTGAACACTTGAATATTTGTTTTCTTTGGATATTTCATTTTTGTTCTGTAAAGTGTTTGTAAAATAAAATTTTGTATGGAAAATCTTCAAGTCCAAGGTGTTCAAATGAAAATATCTAGCATCTATACTGCGGGCCGTTTTTTTCTCAACGGAATATCATAGAGAGTAAAATTTTGCGTATGTGCAAAAATGTGCTCCAGAACAATTTTTTTGCACGGTTATTGCAACAATTTTAAAAATATAAATTTATTTCACAGAAATAAAAAATGTGCCTTTAAAGACATTTTAATTACAAGCAAATTGGTGTTTGCATTGTCAAAATCGGAGTAGCCTATCGGCTGCTATTCAACTTTAAAAGAAAAAGGACAAAGAAAATTCAAATGGCGATAATTAAGGATACAGTTTTTTTTTGGAAAAATCGAAGACGAGCATTTGTTTGTATTATCGATAGCTATCAATTAATACCTTTGTTGCTCAAAAATGAATTATGACGTTTTTTGGTGATCACTTTCAGAAATTTTCACTCTGTGTCTTTAAACATAACATTTATTTATATTGTTATTATTACATTGTTTTATTAAAATTATATAAGCATGAAATGTACACACCCATTGATGATAAAAGTACCAAATAAAAAATACAAAAAGTATTTAAAAACAGAATACATACATACTTTCGAAAATACTTTGAAATCGAAAGCTTACATTATGGTATTATTAAGCGCTGTACGCAGATCAAAAGAAAAATTTTGCATTTTCTTGAGCATGAAAATAGCAGTAGGTACAAAATTTTGGCATTTCACGATGAATGGCAATTTATAAAAATAAAATAAAATTTATGAAAATTTTTGATACAATTTCCCTCCCCCCACAGCCAAGCTCACGATCCGCCACTGAGTCCGATAGAACTAGTTAAACTCGCAATTTTAAAAATAAAAGTCCCGAAATAAAAGTTAAATCAAGACTTTTTTTTTTTAAGGCCGAAATAAAAGTCCCGCTTGATAACAAAGAAACGGCTTATCCGAATTAAAAAAATTTGGTACCAATCGATTCTCCTGGATTCGTAAAATTTAAAACCTTATGGGCTTTTGAAAATGTCTGTTAATAATACTAGAAATTTATCATAAACAAACTAGGTCGAAAATCTCGTAGTATAAATGGTGAACTTGCAGTGGATTTTTGCAATAAATTTCGTTCCAATACAACTATTAGAATGAAAATTGGTAAACCGCATTCTGCTATGCTAGGAAAGCTTTCCAAAAAAAGAAATGGTCGTAATCCGTCAGTAGCCACGCCTCTTTCTGTATATAGAAATTTTCGCACAGAACATGCAATATTTGAGTATCTAAAGAAGCCACGTTATTTAAATTTGGCACGTAAATTACTGACATTGCATGTAGTTGATCCACATAATTTTTTTTGGACAATGGGCTTGGCACCTACCCACCACCCAACTACTTTCCAAATAAGATTTTTGGACTTTCAAGTGCGATAACTCGTACATACTTTGAGCAATATTTTTGAAAATTGGTAAGCGAACTTCATATTTGTATTTGTACATGCCGACGGAAAAAGTTTTAAAATCGAATTAAAGTCACAACCACTTGTATATAAATAAAATTAAAGAAAAAAAAACTTTTTTAAAAATAAGCTTTTATTATTTTGGTTAATAAAATTAACTAAAAAGTAAACAATAAATTGATTCTAAAGAAATGTAACACTTTATAAGTTCATTGTAGGCTTAAACGATAATTAGGCTTTTTCGTCTGTGACAAAAAATTCTATATCGTACATAATTATATATTTTTAACATTAAAACTTTTCACCTAAATTATTAAATCTTACAGTTTATATCAAAGTCCAAATTGTTGTAATAAAAAACGTGTTAAATTTTGATGGTATAATTAAGAACATTTTCTTGCTATCGCAATGTAACACGCTTTTATAAGAACAATTAGGACTGTGATATAAACTGTAAGCTTTAATAATTTAGGTGTAAAGTTTTAATGTTAAAAATATATAATTATGTACGATATAGAATTTTTTTGTCGCAGAAGAAAAAGCCTAATTATCATTTAAGCTTACAATGAACTTATAAAGTGTTATATTTCTTTAGAGTCAATTTATTGTTTACTTTGTAGTTAATTTTATTAACCGAAATAATAAAAGCTTATTTTAAAAAAGTTTTTTTTTCTTTAATTTTATTTTTCACTTTTTAGTTCGTTTTATTAACAAGTAATAGAAGCTTGTTCTTAGAAAAGCCTTTTTCTTAAATTTAATTTAAATATGATTTTTTTTTTTTATTTTTAGTAGAGTAAAATATTGTTTAAATTAGTTACGTAAACTTTACTTAGTTATTTGTAACGTTTCTCATCCTATCCATTTCTTTTAATGCATCAACATTAGAGGGTTTCTTCGAAGTCAACTTTGAACACTCAAGTTCTTCGATTCGAATACCTGCTAAAGACCTAACTCGGCTTTTGACAGAGAGCACATATAAAATTGTGTCAAACAGTTTTAACTAACTTAAAATCATATTTTATTGTGACTTGGCCTATGTGGCGTTCAGTCTACAACTACTCATTCCAGATCTCTGCTCTGTGTGTTAAATCTGTTTTAAAATAATAGCCGTATTTTTTTTTACACGTAAACGTCTATACGCTTATAATTTATATGGACTGCTAAGCGCCAAACTTTAAATACACCTCTGAAGTTTGCTGCGCATAAAATGTGTACTAATAAATTCCAATACGCATTATACGCAGATGTAACTGAAATATGTGTTTTTGTTTCACCCCTACACTAATTCTATGTATTCTATGTGTGTCCACAATTCATCGCAACTGATTTAGCTATATGTTATACACAGGCATACAACAGAGGGTCGTGTCTCCGCTTTTCGGTACACGCTGTAGCTGTATCTAGTTGTTTAACCACTGCCGCTAGATGGGTCTCCTAAGCATTATGTAAGCGAGGATAGGCGTTTTTTTCACGCGCAAACGTAAACCTATACGCGTGTATAAAAAAACGGCTAATATTCCAACTTTCGCTTAGCTAAAATTCCATCGCCAAAAATCTGTAAAACAAAATCAAGTGCGCAGAAAAGTATGCAACACTTACCGATAAGAGCCTAACCGCGTTAGCGTTCGTTGTATCACAGAATTTTTACACTTTGAAAATGACGGCTGTTGTTTGCAAGGTTGCATTCCTTTGAGTGTTCGTTTTCACCATCTGGATTAACAAAGTCATGAGCCTGGGCATTCGCGCAATTTTAGTGATGTAAATTGCATGGCGCCAGCGCCAATGCGGTGCCAGCTCAATGGTAGCTCATTGACGAAATGACTCCAAGCGAATTTTTGACGCTACTTAGTAGTGAGTGTGTAGTACATTTTACTTGCGCTATTGAGTGAAACGACTTTTGTGTGTCAGGCACGAGTTTGGTGTTATTGGCGCTACTGGCAATGATGACACTGAGCTGTTGACGGTAGCGCTGGTAGTTCAGATTTTGAATCAGAGAAAGAATTGATGACCCGTGTAAATTATTATGGCTTTGGCCGTGTAAATTATTATGGTGTATTTGTATATTTTAGATTAAATGCACAATTAATATGTGTGTGTTTGAGCGGCCAAATAATAACAGTAGTATTGCTAAAGTGCTGATTAGTTGATGGAATGTCGCTAATTTCCTAGCGATGATCAGCAGATTGTCAATATTTCGTTCAACGGACGCGCGAAATTGCCACATCTGCTCAAATTTTCCAAGATTTTCTATTCTTGATTTAACTTAAGCTGTTATGCCAATATTTTTCAGCCAGCTTTTTTCAAATAGGTAATTTTTCCAAAAGCAAAATAAATTACAGAAAAGATTACAGAGTTAAACAGCCTTAAAAATTCAGCTATGTTGGTTATACACAGAAATACAACAGAGGGTTGTGTCCCCGCTTTTCGCAAGCGTTGAGATTCACCACGCGTGACACGCGTCATTCACCACGTCCAAATATCACAATCCACGGATAGGTACCGGCGGGTTTGTATGGGACTTAGGCTGTTATGCCAAAGTAAATACAAATCTTTACCGATAACTGTGTTATCGATTAATTTATCGAATTCTAACAAAGTAATATTGCATTGTCATCGGAGTTATACATGTGTGCAAAATTTCAGCTGAATCGGACACCGGGAAGTGTATCAAATTTAACTTGCAAGATTCCATTACAGACAACAAAAGTGAAACTAAATAAAAGCTTATTATAATAATTATAATAAAATAGCAAAACTGGCTACTTGGATTCATTGCTAAGTACGTGACTATGTCGGAGTTATTTCGGGACTGTTGCGGGATCATTTGTGGATCCTTCCGGTATCATTCCTGGATGACTTTCGGGATCCCGTCGGGGTCATTTCTGGACTTTTTCCGGATAATTTGCGGATCCTTCCGGCATTCTTTCTGGATAGTTTTCGGGATCCGTCCGGGATTCCATGAGGATTCTTTCGGGACTTTTTCGGGAGTATTCCGGAATTATTTATGGATGGTTTTCGGGATCGCGTCGGGTTTATTTCGGTATCATTTGGGGACACTTCCGGTATAATTTCTGGATGTTTTTCGGGATTCCGTTAGGATAATTTCGAGACTATTCCGGGATGATTTTGGGGCATTTCCGGCATAATTTCTGGATAGTTTTCGGGATTTGTCCGGGATCCCCTCGGGATCATTTCGGGACTATTTTAATATCATTTTGGGACCCTTCCGGAATTATGTAAGGACTCTTCGAAACCGGTAGTTCAGCACACATGATTTTTTAAATTATGGACTTTTATGGCCATGGATTTTCTGCAAATTATTCGTAATTAAAGTTCGGTATATTTTATTTTTAATACCTAACACAGCTTTTTCGTTCTATTTTTGATTATTTTAAATGAATCCTGTAACGAACTATTATAGCTATAACTACACTTTTTGTAATATTTTAACCAGCTAAACATCGAAAAAGCAACACTATTTTTATCTAAAAAATTCTTTTTGGTTTTATCGAATTGTAGTTTTACTCCTCTGTTCTATGAATAGTAATTCCTTCACCCCTGTCATAGCAATTAATTTAACTTAAAAACAAAAATTTTACTTCTTGGTTAGTTATTTAGCTCAAGGCCGCAAAGATAAATAAAACGCCATATATTTTGTGGTATTATAATTTATATAATTGGTCGATATTTCGGTTTCAATCTGAAACTATCCTCAGGACTAGAAAAACACAAAATTACGAAAAACAAACATTAGGCATTTGCAGCAAATCCATGGCCATAAAAGCTCATAATTTAAAAAAGCATGTGTGCTGAACTATTGGTTTCGAAGAGTCCCTAAATGATTCCGGAAGGGTCCCAAAATGATATCAAAATAGTCTCGAAATGATCTCGACGGGATCCCGGACAAATATCGAAAACTATCCAGAAATTATGCCGGAAGGGCCCCAAATGATACCAAAATAAACCCGACGCGATCCCGAAAACCATCCAAAAATGATTTCGGAATACTCCCGAAAAAACCCCGAAATAATCCTCACGGAATCCAGGACGGATCCCGAAAACTATTCAGAAATCATGCCGGAAGGAACCCCAAATGATCCCGAAAAAGTGCCGAAATGACCCTGACGGGATCCCGAAAGTCATCCATGGATGATACCGGAAGGATCCCCAAATGATCCCGCAATAGTCCCGAAATGACCCTGACGGGATCCCGAAAGTCATCCAGGAATGATACCGGAAGGATCCCCAAATGATCCCGCAATAGTCCCGAAATAACTCCGACATATTCACGTACTTAGCAATGAATTCAAGTAGCCAGTTTTGATATTTTTATATACAAGTGGGTGTGACTTTAATTCGATTTTAAAACTTTTTCCGTAGGCATGTACAAATACAAATATGAAGTTCGCTTACCAATTTGCAAAAATATTGCTCAAAGTATGTACGAGTTATCGCACTTGAAAGTCCAAAAAATCTTATTTGGAAAGTAGTTGGTGCCACGCCGATTGTCCAAAAAAATTTTGTGGATCAACTACATGCAATGTCTGTAATTAACGTGCCAAATATAACTAACGTGAAGCCGTTTCTTTGTTATCAAGCGGGACTTTTATTTCGGCCTTAAAAATAAAAGTCTTGATTTAACTTTTATTTCGGGACTTTTATTTTTAAAAGTCCGAGTTTAACTAGTTCTATCGGACTCAAAAAATAAAAATCTGAAAATAATTTTTATCTTGATCCAAATATATTTAAAGTCCAAAATTAATAGTTTTGCAAGGACTTATATTATAAAAGGAATAACAGTTTCAGCCCCTGCTTATGGCATTAAAAGTATCCTAGACAAATTAAAAAAAAGGGCGGAGCCACGCCCATTTTGAAATTTTTTTTTATTTTTGTATTTTGTTGCACCATATCATTACTGGAGTTGAATGTTAACATAATTTACTTATATACTGTAAAGATATTAATTTTTTTGTTAAAATTTGACTTAAAAAATTTTTTTTTTAAAGTGGGCGTGGTCGTTCTCCGATTTTGCTAATTTTTATTAAGCATACATATAGTAATAGGAGTAACGTTCCTGCCAAATTTGATCATGATATCTTCAACTACTGCCAAATTACAGCTCGCAAAAGTTTTAAATTACCTTCTTTTAAAAGTGGCGGTGCCCACGCCCATTGTCCAAAATTTTACTAATTTTCTATTGTGCGTCGTAAGTTCAACTCACCTACCAAGTTTCATCGCTTTATCCGTCTTTGGTAATGAGTTATCGCACTTTCTGTGTTTTTCGAAATTTTCGATATCGAAAAAGTGGGCGTGGTTATAGTCCGGTTTCGTTCATTTTAAATAGTGATCTGAGATGAGTACCCAGGAACCTACATACCAAATTTCATCAAGATACCTCCAAATTTACTCAAGTTATCGTGATAAAGGGCGGACGGACGGACGGACATGGCTCAATCAAATTTTTTTCGATACTGATGATTTTGATATATGGACGTTTATATCTATCTCGATTCCTTTATACCTGTACAACCAACCGTTATTCAATCAAAGTTATTATACTCTGTGAGCTCTGCTCAACTGAGTATAAAAATATAAATAAAATAGATTATGAAGTGAAACGAA
This sequence comes from Eurosta solidaginis, assembly GCF_040869045.1. Classification (NCBI taxonomy): domain Eukaryota; kingdom Metazoa; phylum Arthropoda; class Insecta; order Diptera; family Tephritidae; genus Eurosta; species Eurosta solidaginis. Next base: position 186,105 of record NW_027137042.1, on the reverse strand, counting down.
TTGAAATGAAAGAAACTAATTGAAATTAAATAATGTAAAATGAAATGATATGGCATTAAATGAAATGAAACGAAATGAAATGGAATGCAATGGAATAAAATAGAACAAAATGAAGTAAAATGATATGTAGTAAATGAAATGAAATAGAATAAAATGAAATTATATGGAATGAAATTAAAGGAAGTGAAATGGAACAACGCGAAACGAAACGGAAATGATATGAAACGAAATAAAATTAAATGAGACAAAATGAAACAAAATGAAGCGGAATGAAATGAAATAAAACTAAATAAACAAAAAATGTAACGAAATGAGATGCAGCAATATTAAATTAAATGAAGTAAGATAAAAGGAAACGAAACAAAATGAAATGAAAACAGTAAAAAAAAATAAATAAACTGAAACGAAAAGAATGAATTAAAAAGAAATGTAACAAAATGGAATGGAATGAAATATTATGATACAAATTGTAATCAAATAAATCGCAAGTGAAACGATATGTATTACAATTAATAAAAATGAAATGAAATAAAATGGAATGAGACGAAATAAAATGGAATGAAATGAAATAATATGAAACAAAACGAAACCAAGTGAAATGAAATTAAATGAAATGGATATAAAGTAATACAAAACAAAATGAAATAAAATAAAGTAGGAAAAAATAAAACCAAATAAACTAGAATTAAAAAAATAAAATAAAGTAAAATAAAATAAACTTAAACGAAATTTAAACAAAATTAAATAAAATGGAATGAAGCGAAATGAAATTGAGTGAAACGAAATTAAATTGAATGAAAATGAATGAGATAAAACGAAATATATTCAAACTCTGTGAGCTCTGCTCAACTGAGTATAAAAATATAAATAAAATAGATTATGAAGTGAAACGAATTGAAATGAAAGAAACTAATTGAAATTAAATAATGTAAAATGAAATGACATGGCATTAAATGAAATGAAACGAAATGAAATGGAATGCAATGGAATAAAATAGAACAAAATGAAGTAAAATGATATGTAGTAAATGAAATGAAATAGAATAAAATGAAATTATATAGAATGAAATTAAAGGAAGTGAAATGGAACAACGCGAAACGAAACGGAAATGATATGAAACGAAATAAAATTAAATGAGACAAAATGAAACAAAATGAAGCGGAATGAAATGAAATAAAACTAAATAAACAAAAAATGTAACGAAATAAGATGCAGCAATATTAAATTAAATGAAGTAATATAAAAGGAAACGAAACAAAATGAAATGAAAACAGTAAAAAAAATAAATAAACTGAAACGAAAAGAATGAACTAAAAAGAAATGTAACAAAATGGAATGGAATGAAATATTATGATACAAATTGTAATGAAATAAATTGCAAGTGAAACGATATGTATTACAATTAATAAAAATGAAATGAAATAAAATGGAATGAGACGAAATAAAATGGAATGAAATGAAATAATATGAAACAAAACGAAACCAAGTGAAATGAAATTAAATGAAATGGATATAAAGTAATACAAAACAAAATGAAATAAAATAAAGTAGGAAAAAATAAAACCAAATAAACTAGAATTAAAAAAATAAAATAAAGTAAAATAAAATAAACTTAAACGAAATTTAAACAAAATTAAATAAAATGGAATGAAGCGAAATGAAATTGAGTGAAACGAAATTAAATTGAGTGAAAATGAATGAGATAAAACGAAATATATTCAAACGAATTTAAACTTAGTGAAATAATATGATACTAAATAGAACAGAACGAAACGAAATAGACTGAAATGAAATAAAATAAAATGAAGTGATATGGAAAAGAATCAAAAAAATATGAAATGAAAAGGAATGATATAAAATGAAATGAAAAAATATAAATCATATGGAAATGAAAGAAATAAAACGAAATGATATGGAGTGAAACTAAATAAAATAAAGTATTATGAATTGAAATGAAATGGAATGAAGGAATGAAATGACATGAAATTAAATGAAATGAAATGAAACGAAATAGAGTGAAATGAAATAAAACTAAAGGAACAAAAAATGTAAAGAAAGGAGTTGCAACGGAATTAAATTAAAAGCAGTAATAAAAGGAATCGAAACAAGATTCAATTAAATTAAAAGTATAGAAGTTAAATAAAATGAAATGGAATAAAATGAGACGAAATAGAATAAAAAGATATAAAAGAAAATGAAATAAAATTAAAAAAAATAAAACGAAATTTAAGTTAAACCCATTTAATAAAATGGAACGAAACGAAATATAATTGAGGGCAATGAATTAAAAAATGACACGAAATTAACTGAAACGAAAAAATATGAAAGTACATAAAATTAAATGGAAAAAAATTAAAGAGAATAAAATGAATTGATATGGAAAAGAAACAAACAGATTAAACTATATGAAATTAAACGGTATGATATAAAACGAAATTAAAAAATATATAAATCATACGGAAATGAAAAGAAATAAAACGAAGTGATATGAAACTATATGAAATTAAACGGAATAAAATGAAATGAAACAGAATAAAATGAAATGATATGGAAAAGAAACAAAGCGATATTGGCTTTGTTATCACAGATATCGACAAAAATGGAAACCCAGGAAACACCTATAACAGAAAGTATAACATCTCAACTGAAATCACAGGAGAAACGTATAACATCCAAAATTGAAGAACAGAAGACATATATGGCATCTCAACTGGAAGCGCAAGAGGCACGTATATTTGAAATGTCGGCACACATTTCGGAACAATCATCGCAGCTCTTTGTCAAACTAGAAAAGCAGGATGTAACAATTTTACAACTCGAGGAAAAAATTGATGCCGAGATAGAAGCTTTAAAAAGTCGTATGGAGCAGTTACAACTAAACCGCCCAGCTGTTGCAGCAAACAATACGAAGGTAACTACTCCACATTTTGACGGCTCTGTTCTTTCCAGACATTTAAGCTTCCATTTGAGAAGACGTCAGCAGTGAACAACTGGAATGCGGAAGATTAAGTTGCTGCACTGTTCATGGCATTGAAAGGGCCTGCAACTGAGATCTTACAGACCATTCCAGAGGGCATGTTATTAAGCATTGATGGGCGCTCTAGAGAGGCGATACGGAACCGAGCATAGGAGACAGATATACCAAATGGAGTTACTGAACCGTTTCCAGAGGGCTGGTGAAACATTGCAAGGGTTTGCGTCGGATGTGGAAAAGCTGGCACATTTAGCGAATGAGGACGCACCGTGAAATACACCGAAAGGGTAAAAACTCAGAGCTTTATTAATGGAATACTGGATGTCGAAACGAAGCGAGCGACATACGCAAACTCAAAACCTACATTCGCAGAAATGGTATCACATCCTCTGATTCAGGAAACAGCGTCGCTTCTGTGTACGCCAGCTTTCAAGCACGCCGTGTGGAAGTAGAAAGGCCAGACTGGGCGGACACAATAATGGAGGCACTGACAAGCAGGGCTGCAGAGCGCCGAGCCGGGCCCCCTAAAAAATAAACTCAATCCAGTAAAAAAATAACATAACATACATTAATTTTTCAATTCACATTTTCAGTTTTATTTCATATAAAATAAGATTTACTGGGGCACCTACATAAAAGAAATGTTAGATTTCATTGTTTGATTGCTTACATTAACTTTTTCTAAATATGTACATTTTAAGAACTTGAATCAGCCGAGGAAAACCTTCCGTGCTTTTTGATCTGCGAATACGGAAATTACCGATTCAAAAATAATGCTGCGAGCAAGGCTGGACTCCAACGCCAATGTTCCAAGGCTTGCCAAGTAATTTTGGCTCATAGTGGAACGTAAAAAATTTTTCACGTGAGAAAATAGACTAAAACAACGCTCCCCTTCAGCCACACTGACTGGAAGTGTGCAAAATATTCTTAATTCTATGCAGATGTTAGGAAATAATACTTCCATCTTCAAGTCGTGAAATTTGTTCAGAAGTTGAAATAGTGGCAGCGAATCACATCACAAATTTGCTAAGTGGATGTCTTTGAGATGAATGATTTCATCTATCAGATCCGAGAAATATCGATGCCATAAATCGTGCAGAATGCCGCTGCTTTATTTCTGAGATCTTCTTCCGTCAGATCCTGATACTTTCACACAAAACTAAATTTAATCGTAATGTCATTTATGGCCTCGAAACATCTTGTAATGTTACCAATCAAGCAGTCCAAAAGAACTTAAAAAACTTGCTGTTTGAATTGTGTCATGTGTGTGTGTGTGATTTGCCAGGTAATTCATCGAACTGGCGCTTTCTTATCTTCCTTCTTTTCCCTACGAAAGTATTCACAACTCCTATACTCCCTGCCAGAACCTTACATTCTTGAAGTATGATCGATCATTGATCCCTGAACTTCTTCAACTCATCAATGACCTATGTAAGCTTATCCACGGCATACTCAGATGTTTGCACAAATTTGCGCTTCGCAAAACAAGTCAAGTGTACTAATTTTTTCAAACTAACGCTCTAGTGTATTATCAGCCTGTATTTACAGATGTCGCTGGCTTTTACAAAAATGAAAAGCAATACGACCAAACCGATAGGGGCATATTTATAGTCGAAATAAAATGTGATTTTAAGTTAGTTGAAGCATTTTTGACAGATAGCGCTTATAAAATTGTATCATAAGCGTTTATCTAACTTAAAATCACATTTAATTTCGACTATAACTATGCCCCAGAGTATTTGATTGGAAGCTTATGATTTTAGTTTAGTGGTTTTCAATTTTAAAACAATTTTTTGTAGCAACAAAATATGTATGTGTCTATGAAATCCTAGTTAGAGTACTGTCAATACTGCTTTGCTTTGCCGGACCCCCAAACCCCTTCCGGGCCCCAGGGCAATTGCCCTGGCTGTCCCCCGATCTCCACGGTCCTGCTGACAAGATCGCAAAAGCGGGAAGCCAGGTCACATTACACTTCATTGTGGCTTTGATTCTAGTAGTTCCAACAGCATGGGTGGTCTTAAGTAAAAAGCTGGAGGAGATTAGCAAGAGCGAGCTAGATGTAAAGATCGAGAACTTGCTCCAGATAGTGAATGTTCTGTGATATCAGTTTCACAAATCGGAAGAAAATCGACCAGGCTTACCGTCAGAGGAAATGTGGATTGCATGGAGCGTGTACTGACTGTAGATACGGGTGCATCGCATTCCTTAATCCGATCTGATTTGGTCAACAGGAGAGTAAATCCATTACATGGAGTAAGATTGCTTACGGTCACTGGCGAGTATAACCAGGTCCAGGGAGAAGTGGTATGTGAAGTCTTAATTTGGAAAGTCATGGTTCTACACAAATTCGTTGTGGTAGAGATCGTGATGAAGTAATATTAGGAGTGGACTTCTGAGTTGAGCATGGCATCAAGATCGAAATGCAAAAAAGGATTATGCGCTATAAGAATAAGGATGTGCCACTTAACTTCAGTTTTGAGAAAGGGTTCAGCAGTCGGCGAGTGCTGGTGGAGGAGATTCGACAAGGACCACAAAAGTCAAATGCAGTAAACCGGGCAAAGATTGGTAGAAAGAATGGAACACACAAATCAAAACCGAATGTACCTGCAGGAAGAACACTGGCATTGAAAAAGCCAAATGAACGCACTCAATTGAAAGAAGGAATTTCCCAGAAAGAATGCTAATGGCCTGCTCATGCTTGCCTGGATCGAACGGCTGTGTTGGCAAGTGCCGGATCTCATCATAGTGCTTTAGGAGATGTTCCCTTAATCCCCGTGGAGGTGGTGCTACATCGAGCAGTAGTTTGTTGGGTTGTCCTGGCTTGTTCAGCATTTCGTTTTGGTCGCACTATGTAGATGGTGTTCGGGGGTCATAAGAAAACATCCGGTGGCAGTTATGATTGCAGCATTTTGACAAGTCTGTAGCCATTTCCAGTGTGTATTTTAAAGACCAGGCGACCAGACTGGTGACGCGTAGCTCATGAGAGGCCGGTAAATCGCTTTGTATATGGTAAGCAACGTTTCTTTATCTTTTCCGCATGTGCTGCCGACGAGCGACTTGAGGATTTTTTTGCGACTTTGTACTTTTGAAACAATCTCGGTGGCATGAGCCTTGAAGGTTAGAGTATAATCGAACGTTACCCCTATGATCTTTGGGTGACTGACAGTCTGTAGTATGACACCATCGACGCGTACGTCAAATATTTGCGGCATCTGTTCCTTCCACGTCTTAAACAGGGTGGCCGTGAATTTTGTCGGTGAAAATGCGAAGTCCCGCGAGGTGAAGAAACCGGAAAGATCGGGGAGATAGCTGTTTATTTTAGAAACTAATTCATCAATTGAAGGACCAGGTCCTGTAGCCATAATCTTGCAGTCGTCAGCATAGGAAATCATTGTAACTCCTTCCGGTAGGGAAGGAGTTTTGATTTGTAAAATTAAACAGAAGCGAGGATAAAACACCACCCTGTGAAACCCCCTGTTAAATTTTTCTGGGTTTAGAAATTTCGTTCCAAAATTGAACCGACGCCTGCCGACCACTCAGGTAATTAGCGGTCCATCTTTTTAGAAGGTGTGAGCCTCCTATGTCTTGGAGTAGCGTGTCGTGGTTGATTATGTCAAAAGCTTTTGACAGGTCGAGTGCCGCGAGCATCGTCCTATGAAGGAATTTTTGCTGATTTAATCCGTAATTAATCTGATTGTTACTGGCATTGACCGCGGTGGTGGTGCTGTGTATTTTACGGAAGCCTTGCTGGAGCGTGGCTAGGCGAAGATTTGCCATGAAATGAGGAAGCAGAGCGGTTTCCAATGTCTTGGCTACTAGCGAAAGGAGTGATATCGGTCGATAAGACTCGCCTTCGTTAGCTGGTTTGCAAGGCTTTAATGGCGGAATTATCCTTGCCATTTTCCATTTTTCGGGAATAACGAGGGATTCCAGTGAGAGGTTGAAAACATGCGTTAGTTATTTTATTCCCTCATCGCCAAGATGTTTTAGCATTGGAATGGCTATTCCGTCGGGGTCTATCGACTTGGATGACTGCTTCAACCTCTGTGGGGGTGATGGTAATGGGTGGGACGTCGTGTTTGCGTTTACGAGCTCGTCTGTTAGCACGACGTCTGGCTTTATCTACAGAAGAATGCATTATAAATTTTCGGCAAAAGTCGCGCATTTCTTCGAATCAGATAAGGTTTTGTCACCGAAGGCTATAGACAGACAAGGATTTGACGATTGACCACAATTTACCAACACCCGCAGAGAGGTTGCAGTTTTTTAGATGCTCCTCCCATTTGGTACGTTTATGTTCATTTATCAGCCGCATGATATCCAAGTTAGGACTCCTAATAATGGGGTCTATAGGGTTGAGGTGTCTCACAAGGTCACGTTCTATTGCTAAATTTGCGGCTTCGGCCGGGAAATGCAGTATAATTTCTGATATTCTACTGGCTGGGAAGTGGCTGAAATATTTTCGAAATGCCTAATATTCGAACCTTAAAAAATAGAATGGCGCCCAACGTGGGGCACAGTGATAATTTGTTAGATAATAAATTTTAACTTCGTCAAAAAAACAATATGAGTCACAAAAAAGTTTCGAATAGGAGGAGAGTACGCCCACAATAACTACCTGGCAGTTTCCACTACAGATGAATTTCCGAAGAGTTAATTGTGTGAAATAGAATAGAATAACAGCAACTCAAGGAAGTTTATGTTCTATTCAAAGTATGGTGTATGCAACGTTTCCCCTGGCGATAACTTTTTTAAATAAGAGGTCAGAATGTTGCGCAGGCATAAAATATAAAATTTTGAGGCGTAACATTAGGCGAAAAAACTCATTACGAACATATCATTTTTGGTTCCCGAAAGTTTAGTAAACTTTCTTCTACGGAAAGTTTCGAAGATAGAAATGATTCACTTGTTACCATGAGAAACCGGTATAAAGTATGATAGCCTGTTAGTTTCAAATGCATGTAGCATCGGGGTCAAAGTTCAGACTACCCTATGAACACACACCATCACCATTTGCAGTCGGGACCAAATTTGTTTTGCAACATCTTTCACATAGGTTGCCAATGTTGACATCACTAGGCTGTTAGTAAATAATCTCGCAACAACAAAAACATGAAGCAGTCATTCTTATATACATGTCCACATTAAAGCTAGCAACACTTATGTAGAAGGCGACGAAGAGACATCTTTCACTCACACACATGTAGTCACCAGCCGAAGTAGTTACTCGCACATACACACTCATATGGCTATAAACTACAAATATACACGTCAGGGGCGTAGCGACGGGGGGCGAGCTTTGGGGGTTTAATCCCCCTTGCCTAGGATCATTTGATTTTTTAGGTCGTTACAATTCAAATATTTGATGTTTTTATGTCTATGTTAATAAATTTCTTTATAATTCTGCTACGTATTTACTTTGTTGGTGATATTATATTTTTAATATGCAAGCATATGTATGAACGAAGTGAACACTTATATTTTAATCATATTCTGTTTCATAATAATTCTGCAATTTATTAAATATACAAATGTACATGTTAACTTTTACTATAGTTTCATAAAGAAGTTTCCTTGTAAATTTGCCTAACGACCATCTACATACATATCAGAGAACAGCAAAAATCGAACACAACAACGTTCGATTACATTCGGCAACATGATCGAGTTCAATGATCCAACTTGCTTAAACGAACATAATCGACATTGACTTAAAATCAACCAACTTATTGCATGCGTGAATATAAGCAATTCAGGCGTTTGCTCGTTTGCCTCAACCGCGATTACATTTATCGGAATGAAAAGGCAAATATGAAAACTCCATGCGTCTGAATATTTGCATGATTCTTCTGCTTTACGTCACGGCGACAAGCTACATATAAATATTGCTTACGGTTCTGATTGTTTGCCGAACTAAACGATACTAATTCTCGTGCTTTGATTTTATTCTCCACATTTAAATAATACTAAATATATAGCATTTTTTCGAAGTACACATTTCTTATTTTGAAATATAATGCATATTTGACATTATTTTCCATGTGGAAAACACATTATTATAATATCTACATTTTTTTCATGTCAAAAACACATTTCAAAAATGTAAAATTCAAATTATTTGATAAATGAAAAAATAATGTGTTTTTCACATTTTAAAATGTAAAAAACACATTAGTGTTTTTTTCCGTGTAGATATGGCTTTTTTAAATAATTTTTTTTCTATTCGATCAGTTTCTTTCTTTTGAATTTTATATACGTATACGTTAGATCTCATGCATAGGCTCAAAAAGCATGAATTCTACTTATTCCTGAAGGAGGTACTTCGTTTTTTTTTTTTTATCAATTTATCTATGATTAATATTACAGGAATGCTTTTCTGAGGCTTTTCCTAATGTTCACATGTTGTTAAAATCCAGTGCACGCTTCCAGTAACAACGGCAACGAACGAGACATCTTTTTCAACTCTTAGTCTGATTAAACACTATTTGATAAACACGATTAGTGAAAATCGATTGAATGGCTGTGCGCTAAGCATCCACCGTGATCAAATTGTGTTTACCCTTGATGAAGTTTTAGATGAAATGGCAAAGCAAAGCCGACGCATGCGCTTGAGTTTTTAATGTAACCTTTTTCATATCATATTCTAAATACACGTACTTTAATGTTAAAGCTAAAGACAACATTTTTTTTTATTTATTTAACTGAATAAAAAAATTTTTGTTTTTTGAACCCCAAGGAAATTTTCTGGCTACGCCCCTGATACACGTACATATATAGCTAGTAAGCAAGCATGATCTACAAGAGTTCTAGAAACGTCTAGACCTTTGGAGAAATATGCGGATAGTATAAAAGCAGCGCAATCTGAGTAATAACGAATCAGTTTGATTTAAACACGCTATCAGTTGCGAAGTGAAGTATAATTGTACTACTCCCAGAGTAGTCTAATAAAGACCATTTTGACATAAAGAATATTGGAGTGATTTATTCAACAGTTTAGCGTTTCGAACGTTAGCAGAAGGTTTCAAATAAGCGGAGTTACCCAAAATTCGTTTCAATAGTTTCACCGTTTGAAGGGGTAATACAAAAAAAAAAAAACAACGTATAATTGAATTTTTAACGACCACCTTAATTCAGTGATATTTTACAACACTAATTAACACATTTATTAATTTATTTTCTGTCAATTACGGCGACAATCAACCATTTAGTTCTACAAGAACTACTACTACAAGAGCACATGATCGAAAATATGCATTTATGTACGGTATTGAAAAATATGCCCAACATAACTTTTGACCTTCAGCCGTGTGTAATTGTATATTTTATCATGTCATTGGAAAATTGCCGTTTTGTACTCAAAAGATTTGTTTTATGGCATTGAGTGTTTCTATATGTTCAAATACTTAGTTGAGCCAAATTAATGCAGCAATTAGCAAAGTAGCGTAAATTTACAAACATTCAGCGATTCAATGCAAAATCAATAAATGATATAAAAATATTTAAGTGTAAATTATGCAAAAATTAAACAAACAATAATAACTAAAAAATCAGTAATTCTTGATAAAAATTTTGCAAATACAAATAAATATATATGTAGTGTATGAGGCCATGAAAGATTTAACACTTTTTTGGCGCCAGTTCTCGAATGTGAGCGGGCAAATCGAACTTTTTTTTGTGTGTTGGAAATAATTATTAAAATAAACATTGTGGACACAGAATTTGTCTTTACTTTTTAGCTTAAATGTGTCGCAGTTTACGGTAGGCACTCCTACCACTCTTCGAAGAGGAACCCAACGAGACACACTATTGCATTATAAAAAATTTTTTTCTTATGCGAACTTTATGGGTCTGTTGCGGCCCTAATAAGCAGTGCTTTTGATATTGTAAACCAAGGGTGCTCACTCAATCGCTCTTTTGGCTCCGTATGGCGGTCAACACCATCACTTTGGCTCCGTATGGCTCACAACAATATGACTTTGGCTCCAGTTGGCTCCCAACAACAACCAACATTGCTTGCGAGTAACACGGAAAATGATGACAGTATGCTTTAAAATTCAACGGAATTTAAAATTTTGAATTGTGTTGGTGCCGTTGGTATTACGCTATCAAACTTACGGCACGAAAATTCATCAACATTTATTCACTGCTGATCAGCCTGCATTTGCTGTTTTATTGTATTTCGTTGCTTGTTGTTGTTGCTTTCGCAAAGTAGCCTTGAATTTCATTGCTTTGCTTTGTGGTTTCATATTTTAGTATGAAATCAATTTCGTTCGAATTATTTGTAGTCATTCAAGGAACGAAATTATTTTTGTTTGTTGATGTTGTTTCCGTTATACAAATCTCTTAGGCACCCTTGTTGTAAACATAAAGGTGTGTTTTTCTTTTCTTATAAATTCTTAACCCCAAGTTAAGAGTAGAGGTGCATGTTCTACCTACTTACTTGTTTATCAAAAACAAAATTTGTTTTTAGTACACCTGTATAGTGTTAGAGTTTAGATAAGGTTGAACGGCCCGTAACGACCTTAAATAGAGTGAATGTGTCTATGGAGTTACCATAAGTTTATTCGACGACCACTAAGGCTGACGTCAGAGTGATTGCTATAAGCGAGAAGGAATTTTTATTTTCATATATTCTAAAAGCTTGAAAAGTTGCTGGCACTCTCACAGCTTTCACAATTTTTCATAAGGAATCACATTCATAGCTTATTGTATATTGTAGCAACGCTTCTAGCTTCCACTCTGTCTTCAGCCAAAGAAACCCTTTAAGTACTATGACCAAGGTTATAAGACAACTCCGTCATTTTATTAAATATTAAAAGTATATCGCTATCCCCATCTCTATCCCTGTCCCTGTTCATTTCATATCATTATCAATATCACTATTCTTATCCTTATCCCTGTCCCTGTCCATATCCATATCCCCATCCTTTTCCCTATCCCTATGCATATGACTATCTCTTTCCATATCCCTATCCCCATCCCCATCCCCATCCCACTTAATGCAATAGAGCAATTGTCTCTTGGGAGATCGTAAATTGGTTGAAATTTGTATATAAGGTAGTGAAAACCGCAGACTTAGTTCTTTGACTTTCATTTATTCTAAAACTTTCCTAGCTAACCTCTGAGTCTCTATTCCAATTTGTTTGTCACTCTCATTATCTCACGTCTCCGCCCTCCAGGCGGCCAGTGTCAAGTGGACGATGTAGTCGAGTGATTTAATGATGAAAAGGTAAAGTCCTATCAAGAAAAAATAATCAGGGGAGCTTGAAATATTGGCCAATAAGAATAATCTGCAAAAAGTCTACCAGAAAAGCCGACGGATGATGAAAAGTTTCAAGCGCGGACGAAATTCCTGCAAGAATCATTACAACGACCCGATAACCAACATACATGGGCTAAGTGTTATTGTTATAGTGATAATATTTATCATTTATCATCATTAACAAATAGAAAAGATGTTTTACTATATATAGAGAATGGACTCATAAATAACAAAGAATTACTATGTTTTGTACAAGAGCTTTCGCAACGATAGCTACAATTTGGTATTTTAGTCGCCTCTTACGACAGGCATACCTACCGCGGGTATATTCTAAACCCCCTAACCCGCTGGGGTGATAGCTCTTAGTGCTTTGGATAGATTGGCTTACTTTTACTTTACTCTTACTAAGACCAAACCTCCGCTTTATCGAAGTATGCTAGCTAATTACCGTTACAATAATTATTTTACACAGAAAAACTTATTATGATATTATCTAAATGAAATTTGAAGCCCACTCACAAAGTACATAGCAGCTTACGCGTTAGTAGAATTTAAAAAAATTCTGTGGGTATAAGCAATAACCGATTAAGTCCCATGTAAAAAGATAGATAGATCTTGCTTGTGAAGACAGAAATAACTTTTAATCCGAATTTTTTACAGACTATTTTAGTATTTATGTGCGTTCATGGAAAATATGCTTCAGTAGCTTTCGCACATAGCATAAAGAGCGCGAGGAGAGGAGATGTTTTTGCGTTGCTTTACCGCCTACGGATGTTCGTATAAATTTATCCAAGATAAGCAAACACAAAAAAATTATATTACATATTTACTCATGTCATATATATATATTATTTTTTTTGCGGGGGCTGCGACAAAAATTTTGTGAATGGTCAGCAAACGTGGAAAGCCAAACAAAGAACAACCGACCTCAAAAAATTAGAAGGGGTATGCAGACTATCAATGCTTAGCATTACGGGAGCCCTTAAACAACATCTACGGCTGCACTGTATGCCATTCTGCACATTCCACCTGTAGACCTGGCAGCAAAGAACATAGCGTTAACAACTGCAACCAGGCTCAGTGCCTTGGGGCAGCTTGACCGCCGGCCATAGTAGTATAGCGTGATTAACCACAATACGAACAGACTACCTGAATCCCTATATGTATTTCGAGGGAGATCTTAAGGCCAAAATAGAGATGGATAGTTGGCGCAACACCCTTGCGATACATGTGTACTGATGGTTCCAAAGTAATGGAAGGAGTAGGGTCTGTGGTATACTGTGGTGATCCGTAATAAACAGATCCAGAGGTGGAGGCCAATTAGGACTATTGAAAACCGCTGTTATTGATGCCAAGCGGGACTACTACCCCACCTCTCAAAAGTTATAGGACAGTTTACGAGAAACTGTCAGATTGGAATCCACGCAGTTCGGGTCGGCATTCTGTGTTATTTGCATGGAATCGAGTAGTTACTTCATGCTTGCTGACATCGAACCGCTGAAGTGAACCTAGAATTGAGCTTTTACCACTCATTCTGGACTGCGGCCAAGCAATCTAACATAACCAAACCTAGCCCAATTTTGATATCAGTTTTAGATAAAATATGTGACCTGGAATCATGAAACGACCCTATTGTGCGAAAACAAGTTTTCGAGAAAAACGCGTTTAAAGTTGTGTTTTAGCTTGACTCTGTATAGCGGCCGGCCGTTGTGAACAAATTTTGTAATTAAAATTTAAGTAACTTCTCGACAAGCTACAAGCTTGAAACTTGGAATATAGTTCAGTACCCGATGACAATGCAATAATAAGAAAAAAAAATCTCCGATAGGTGGCGCATGGATCGAAATATTTCAAAAATCGTATTTGTGCTCCAGTTTGGCTTTAAATGCGATTTGTGAAAAAACTAAGATAGAAAACTGCGGTTTGTTCCATTGGAAAGAGCTTTAAATTTCCTATAAGAATCACTCAAAAAGTGAACAACGGTATTTTCGCACAATAGGGTCGTTTCATGATTCCAGGTCACATATACATAGGAGTTAATCAATTTGTTGATCAACCATCAATTAGTTGAGCAATTATTTAATATTAACTGCTGTTACTTGAATGCATAACATTTTTTATTTAATTTGAAACTTTTCTTAATGAACCGTCTAATAAGCCTACATACTGAAGGATAATCTACTTAAATACTGAATGAAATTTAGCAAACCTCTGACATTTTGGCGGCTTAACTCGGACTACTGCTGTACCGGCTAGTTTTTGCAGTTGAACTGCTTTACTGTAGTAGTTGTGTGCGTTTCAACGTAACTTTGTAGTTGATCAGACCCAATATAATAGTGGGCGTGAATGCGTGCAATATAGTCGGTATAATATGCGAAAACACTGAGATGTAGCAACGACAGCCAAATATGTTCGTATTAAGTGTGTGTGATTTTGTATGTGTATGAGTAGTGCAGAAGTCGCGTTATATGTATGTGTTTCTGTGTAATTCGCACTAATTTGAGGTGCTGCAGTGCATTTGCCGCAGCTGCGTTGTGCGCCGTTTTCTTGTTGCACCACCACTCACTGCTCACTCGTAATCAGATTAGATTGCTTTCACTTTGTATTTGTTGTAACTTTTGCATTTTTTCTTTTTGTTCATAACACACACATACAAAGCGCACAACAGCAACAGGCAGCAGTAGTTGCGACTCTATTTTATTGCACCAACTGGAAGCTCACAAAGATTTTGTCATATTTTCTTGGGATTTTTTTTGTATAAATTTTTTGCTGTAACTTTTTATTTTAAATTTTCTATTTATTTTTTATTCACTGTCAATTTAAATTTTTTTTGTATTATTTTTAGAGGCATTCATGCACCCTAAAAAATACATAAAATTTTTAATTTTATTAACTTAAAGTAAATTAGTTAAACACTTAAATTTTTTTTGCTTAAGCAAAATCTCGTTATTCCCAATGACAAATCCAATGTCGAAATATGTTTAAAAATAAATATATCGTTAGCTTAATGAGAAAATGTGCTAAGTCACTTTTTTTGAACAATTGTATTTTAATGCAGTTTTAAAACTGAATTCAAAATACATCGATCACGAAAAAAATATATTTAAATTTTTCATTTTTACGTACTGTGGGCAATGATGTGTAAATGTGATAAGTCGTCAGCTGTTAAAAAAATGTGCTAAGTCAACCTGTCAATAATATCAATCTGAATTACTATTCATTTCTTTGTACGCGCATTTTATTTATTTATTTAATTCATTTAGTCTAAAAGTACATGCTTTGTTGTTGTTGTTGTATTAACGATAAAGCCACTCCCCGAAGGCTATGAGGAGTGTTACCGATGTTGATGGCCCTTTTCCGGATATAGATCCGGTACGTTCCGGTAACAAAACACTATTAAGGTACTAGCCCGACCATCTCGGGAACGATTTATATGACCACATTTAACCTTCTAGGCCATCCCGCCCTCCCCACCCTCTAGTTCCATGAGGAACTTAGGGTCGCCAGAGCGTCGGCTGTCAATGAAACAGAATTCGCCACGGTTAGGTGTGTTGACAATTGGGTTGGAGAAGCTATATATTGTGCTGGCAACCCCTCGAAATTGGATTCACTCCATTGAGACATGGCTTTGGTGTTTTATAAATGCTTTGCGCTGACCATAATCTACTTCAATTCTTACATGTCGATAACACCATGCTTTCTTACAGACTAGTTAAAAATAGAAAACAATTCAATCTTAAACTTATTTAAGCTGTTATTAAAATTAATAACACTACTGAATCGATTTGCTAGATGTATAGTCCTAGTTATAGGTTCATTCATATCATAATTCGTTTTATGAGTTATTTCGATAAATAATCTATTTTGACGAAGATCACACAGTGGAATATATGGAATGAACAAAGTAGATAAATCAGAGCAATTTATGCTCAAGCTTGTTACATTATAGGCAAGAATGAGTGAGATAAAAGTTCTTCTGTCATGCAAAGCCTGAAGACCAAGCAATTTGTGACTGCTGGTATATGTTGGGAGGCCGTCTGGCCAGTGAAGCATACGTAAAGTAATTTTTGTAAACAATTTTTGATCCATCTCACTTTTATAGGAGTTAGATTCAGAAAGGATTCCATATTATTGAGCAATATTCAAGACCACTTCTGACCAAGGATATATAAAGTGCCTTCAACGTCATAGGGTCCTTAAAGTCACTGGTGTTACGTCTACTGAACCATTGCAATAAATTTTGAAACAACGACATCAATGTGACTAGAAAAAGAGAGTTTGGAGACAAAAATTACAATCAAGTCTTTACTCTCTTGACAACGATTAAGAGATTTAGCATTTAGTTTGTAGATAAAGTATGTGGCAGTTATCTTTATGGAATAAGACACAACACAGCTTTTGTTTGAATTTAAAAATAAGTCTGCGCACCATCCGGCAAAAGAGTCCAGATCAGAACCGTTAGAAATAAAATAAATAAATAAATGTAAGGCGCGATAACCTCCGAAAAGATTTTAGGCCGGGCTTCTCTTCCAATTTACGTCATGTTCCTTTTTTTAAATTTATCCTACAAATTGGCGGGGCGAGACCTACTTGTTTTATGCCGACTCCGAACGGCATCTGCGAGACAGATGAGTTTTCACTGATAGCTTTTCATGGCAGAAATACACTCGGAGTTCTTGCCAAACACTGCCGAGGGGCGACCCCGCTTAGAAAAATTTTCTTATTGAAAAACTTTATTTCTAAAATTTTGATGTTGCTTTGCCCGGGGTGTGCACCCAGGGCATTCGGTGTTGTAGGCGGAGCACGCTACCATCACACCACGGTGGTCGCCAATAGTTAGACAAATAAATAGTATTTTTTGTGAAATATATAGTTTTAGTGTTATATTTCAATCATTAAAGGGGAGGAGTAATGGGGAAACATATTGAGTAAAATGTGATAAGTCAGGAGAAAAAATTTGTTTTGAGTGAGGAAATTGTGCTAAGTCATAAGATAGCTGCTGGGTTAGCATACATGATTTTTATTAAAAGCATTGCAACTAAGGTATCCTCATTCACAGTTTAAAATAAAAAGGTTATTTCAAAAATTATTCAGTTTTTTTCGTCTTCTGTAAAATTCGTAAAAAGTGACTTAGCACATGTAAATTTGTAAGAAACGGAAAATTTGGCATTAATATATATGTAGGATTATATGTGCGCATATATACAATTTTATGCTCGACACTCGCTTCGCGTTGACGAGCGACAAAATGTTTATAATATTCTTAACGTAAAATGGCTAATATTTTCACCCGGCACACATTGAAAAATCCTCGCCGCCATCAAAATCGCACTCGTCGCTGTCGTCATTCAAAAATAAACTCTTCAAAAAATTATGACACAAAATTTTCATAAGGAGACACAATTTTTCGATTTGGCACATAGTCGAAAAGCCAGCAATGAAGCAAACTACGGAAATTGACAGCGATGCTTAAAACAAATTGCTATAGAACTACAACAACAAGCAATTTAAATAAATAATAAAAATGGGCGAAAAATTAAAATCTTGTCGACCAAATGTCGCATACGCAAATTTTTGTTTGGCCTCCATAGTTGCATATTACATACAGCTGCGTACAACAAATTAGCAACGAAATTAAAACTACATTTTTTGCAAAGTTTGGAAAAAAAATATCAGTTTCCATAAAGCCTTTTCTTTCCTTTCCTCTACTTCAAGCTCTAGCACTATCACAATGGCTATCCTTATCACTATCATAGTCACTATCCCTATTGCTTTCACTATCCGTATCACTTCCCCTTTCACTTGCACTGTTATTATCCTTATCGATTTCACTATCCCTATCACTATCAATATCACAATCACAACCACTTCTCATCACTATCACAATGACTATCTCTACCTCTTCTATTGCTATATCTACCTCTTCCGCTACCAGAGATTGTAAATAGCAGTTTCCACTATCGATATTTTCAAATACAATTGTTATTTAATGGCCCTTCTATAAATAACTGGTGAATATCGATACTGCCGCTTTCGATTTCCCACAGAGAACAGCTGTTTTCACGCAAAATAAAGGAATTGGTCCGTGAACGAAAATAATCAGTTGCTGAAAAAATCTTAATCATGCTCTGTTCAGACGTAGACCTATGATAGCTTACGAATAACATGCTTGTGAATTGTTCATAAGCTTGCGCAAATATGGCAAATTTGCATAATAACAGAAAAGCAAAAGAAAGGAGAATAGAGTTAAGAATAGAAAAGCAAAACAAGGCGGATGAGAGAAAAAGAAAGGAAAGGAGAAGCCAAGAAAAACAAAATAATATTGGAAAGCTAAAGATAAGAAACCAAAACCGAAACCATACTGCGTGTTATGGATTTGTTATTGAAGTGTTAACGGCTTGGTATCGATAACAGTTGTGAGACCTTTGTTATTTATATAATATCAGCGTGTTAAAGACGAGTAAGTGATTTTCGATTATAAGGTATCGGTTTGTAAGTAAAAATTTATCAATTTGCTACCAAAATGTATCGGTTTCTTATCGACTTATTATCGATATCAATAAATATTCGATAACAAATCGATACATATCTCAATCAATATCAATATTTTTTTATAACAAATCTACAACTTTTCGATAAAAAATCGATAACTGTTTGTTAATAAACCGATAACAATATGATAATAATACCAGCACGATAGCTTTTCGTGTTCGCTAATAAATATCTGGGAACCCTGCAAAATGTTTCCAAAGTAATGGCGCCTATATAGTCCCGAAATTATCTGGAAATGGCTCCGGAATGATCACAAAATGATTCCATAATGGTCAATCAAGCAAATAGTCCCGACATGTTCCCTAATATATTCCCAAATTATTTCGAAATAGTACCAAACATATTTGCGAAAAAATCCAAACTAATTCCGAAATGATCACGAACTAGTCCCGTAATTATCCTAACATTACTACAAAAAATTCTCGAAATGATCCCCAAACAGTCCAGTACTGGAATTCTCAAACCTTTTTGACAATATTCGCAATCGTTATACAACGAAGCGTTAAATATAGCAATTACGATTTTCAATAACAACATTTTTAGCGATATTCCTCAATCTTTGATCAGCTGTGAAAGCCAAATAATTGAAGAATTTGATTTTTTCAAAAGTATTAGATAGAAAGCCGTTCGTCGTCTATTTAATCTCAATTGTCATCGCAAGTGAAAAATCGTTAAAAATTTGCGAATTCGCCTACAGAAATGATCTCAAATTGGTCCTGGAAATTGTTCCTGCATGATCCTAAAAATATACGATTGGTGTGATAAAATATTATTTTTGACCTGCTAGCACGTATCGGTCTACTCAGCCAATTGAAAAAAAAAAAATTATAATTAAAAAAAATTGTTTAAGTTAAACGGTTTTATTGAAAACAACACTCACATTAAGTAATAATAATACTAAAAGAAAAAAAAAAGCTAGAAAATAATTAGGTAGGTCCTAGGTACTAGTCATCACACTCCTCATCAATATAGGGCGTTGATCAGACAATTAAATAAAAGCGTTGGGCACGTGAAATTTCTAAAAGTGTGAGGCGTAGCATAACCTTATTAAGGTTCAGGTGGTCTTATATATGACTATCAATGGAAATTTGACGCGTCCAACGCTTTTATTTAATTGTCTGATCAACGTCCTAGATTGATGAAGAGTGTGATGACTAGTACCTAGGGCGTACCTAATTATTTTCTAGCTTTTAGTATTATTATTATGTCCTGAATACATAATCCTTCCAAAGACTTTACCCTACTCTGCGCCACGTATGCTTGTCCCTCCTCCAACTTCAAAATATTTTGATGTCACTTCTACCGGACTGTATGTAATATTTGTTCCAAATATGAGCCAAATCAGACATCATAGGTCGCTTTCTATTCATGTATGTATTATGTGTTCCAAATATGGACCAAATCCGACCACAAATACGATTTTTTTGAATATCTCGATCTTTGTGCCACCTAGCGGTGATTTTTTGTCATAGGTCGCTTTCTATTCTTGTATGTATGTTCCAAATATGAGCCAAATCGGACCACAAATACGATTTTTGCGAATATATCGAGCCTTGTGCCACCTAGCAGCAATTTTTTTTTCATAGGTCGCTTTCTATTCTTGTATGTATTATGAGTTCCAAATATGAGCCAAAACCGACCACAAATACGATTTTTGTGAATATATCGTTCCTTGCGCCACCTAGCGGTGATTTTTTTATAGGTCGCTTTCTATTCTTGTATGTATTATGTGTTCCAAATTGGACCACAAATACGATTTTTGTCAATATCTCGATCCTTGCACCACCTAGCGGTGATTTTTTTCTTATTATTACATTGTCATCGGGTTCTGAACTATACTCCAAGTTTCGAGCCTGTAGCTTATCAGGAAGTTACTTAAATTTCAATTACAAAATTCGTGCAAGTCAACTCAATCTAAATAAAACCGTTTAAAAAAAATTGCGTATATCACTGAGAAAGCCCTTTTTTGTGATAAGCCGAATTGCTTTTTCTGGTTAACCGTTAAATGCAATCTGTGACCTACTCCTCTAAAACTACCACTACTCTATTGTGCCTCGTAGACAACCTGAATTAAGTCAGCCGTGAGGTTTGCGAATATGCTTGAAATACTCCACGAACTGAAAACTCCAGTTAGGACAACAGAAATTGGGAAAGTAGGCATAGTTCGAAAACAATTTTTCTTATCTTAGACCCGTTTTCGGTTCGTGCAATACCTAGAAGTACAAGTGCTTTAAGGAACACGACGTTCTTTCGCACCGGTGCTATGTTTTTGTACACCAATTAAAGTTAGTATACAACAATAAAAATATTTGTACATTTATGCAGTACTTAGTTAGCATCATGCCGGGTACTAAAAGATTTTTTATTGCACGAAATAATTTGCATGCTGACTGACAAATGAATTCGTAATTTTTAATGACTTTACTTGGACTAACCAAGCCGGCGATTTAGTGTAGCGTTTTGACAAATGCATTACTAAAAAATAATTAGTGTGAGCACATTTATTTAAAAGTTCGTAATTTATTAAATTTTTTAACATATTTTATTTATTTTGTGTTCGGGATGGGAGTAATGGTGGCAGTAGAGGAAATAAAGGGGCAAATGCTGCTTTAGGAATACTTTGTAGAGATTAACTTAGTTGTGTTTAGTTTTTTTTTTAATTAATAATATTTTCTTAATTTATTCTAAATATAAGCATTTCTGATTGGCCCTTAGCCTTCTTGAAGCAAAATGATTCATTGGCGACGGATCATTGTTGCTATTATAAATGTACCCACACATAAGGGGGAACTAACAAAAGTTAGCACAGTAGGACGACCTTAATCTAGGCAAACTTTGTCAATTAAATTCTTCTCTTTTTATTTTTGATATTCTAAGAAAAGCATCCGTAAATTGTGTAACTGAAACAATGCAAACTTAACTCAAAAAATTTTAAAAAGATTTTAAAATTCGAGAAAATTACGAAATTTTTATTTGCAGTTCTCTGAATTTCGGAGTATGCAGTTTTGTAGCCCAATAAAGTACCAGTTATAAGGTCTCTCAAAACTCATATTGATTTTAACAATTGTTACCCCGAAGGGTGTTTCAGATTTTCTTCCATATAAACAAAAAAATGTTCACACTTCCTATGAAGGAAAGTCTTAGAAACTCCTTGGAACACCGATGCGAATTTGAAGAGACATACATATAATAACTACAACGTAAGCAATGGATAACGGAAGTTACACTTACATTTGAAGACTTGAGAGTGTAGTGGGCGAACAATCTAGAGGCATAAAGAGAGACTAAAGTGTGAAAATTGTCACCCCGCCTGCGTATGAAAGGCGGTGAAACGCAAAGGTTATTCGGTGGAGTATTGGCAGTTGTGAAAAAGCAAGTTATTATACACAATCTTATCTTTTTAATTTGATAATTCGGAAACCTATCTAAGTTCGTTACAACATCAAATTGAAAAGGTTCCAAAATTTATCGATTTTAATGAACAAAAGATTTCTAGATCGAAGTAGCGGACTTATATATTTGGAGTCTCTTAGAAGCCAGAGGAGCACAAAACATGTGTTTGGAGTCCATTTAAAAAAGTCAAACCAAAGTCAATAATATTGCGCATACATCAGTAAACCCATAATCTTGCTAACAAGTGTTATTTTGGACTGAGTGGGCAATTGAAAAGTAAAGTCCTATCACGACGAGTACAAATCACGTCTACAAGTCGCTCATTATACCTGTCCTGAATAGCTCAGAAACGTGGACGGTGTCGAGAGAAGATGAGATGGCTCTTGGGGGTTTCGAGAGAAAAGTTCTCCAGAAGATTTAATCTTCTTTTTGGGTACCAAAGGAGCTATATGATTAGCTGTATGTGTTTTACGCAAATATGATGGCAGTACAGCGAGTTAAAGACCAAAGGCTTCACTGACTAGGTCATGTTATCAATGTACTCAATTGGCGTCGTTTATCGTGAAAAAGGAATAGCTGGCGTGACATGTTACGAAACGGCCAAAATTTCTTAGGCGGTTAAGCCTCACTTAATGATATTGACGAATGATGGGCCTTGGAATGTAAGCATGTACTCCCCAAGAAAAAATGGGAATTACAAAGCGTAGAATATGACGAGGTACGATTATTATTGGAACCACTGAAATCTTTTAGGGCCCAATATCAATATTGGAACAAAAAATCTCGCCAAATGATCAATTTCGATTGAGAAAAGTTTCACCGCCATACCGAATTTGGCGATGATCTTTTACTTTGATCTTATGATTCAGTAATAGGCTGATGTGCTCAAAAATCTAAATCGGGTTCTAGTTATGATTACGAAGTCTATAAAGAACAGTTGCGCGATTTGTAATAGTTTCTTTTTCGTTACAAAAGCTAATGTTTTTATTTGTTTCCATTATTTCCAATATAAATCTTGATTAAAATACAGTACAAACGACGAACAGAAGACCTCGTAAATTACCTAAGTATTGGTTGGTCAGATGAAGAGTTTTTACAAGTTTTTTGGTAAACCGGAAAACAGGGGTTGGCGAAATATATGTCTAGGATCTGGGACATTTGATTTTTGCTTATTTATAGGAGTAGTAGTTCCCTACCTGCGCTTCGATGGGTCTCCTATAGCCACAATAGAGGTGGAAGGTTGGCGAAAAGGCGCTCAACTGGCAGACGAGGCGATAAACGTGTACACCGCTGATTCGATAGTAGACATGTCCTACAAGCTGCCTGATCACAGTAGTGCTTTTCAGGCGAAATTAGTAGCCGTAAGCAAAACAGTAGAGACATTGGAAGCAAAAGCTTAAATCGCAGCCCCGTCAACTTCTATATTGCCATCCAAGCAGCAATTAAGGCAACTATCACGCATAGCACAACATCTATGTGGTTGATTGAAAGGAATCCCTTGAAATAATCGGGAGATAGGGCAAAGCATACATCTATAACGGGTTTCATGACATATGGGAACACATGGGGATGAAAAAGCTGATAAGCTAGCTAAACGGGGCGCATGCCTCGAAGCTTGTACCGCGAGAGTAAGCAGGAAAGCAACCCAGCTCAGGGCTGCAAAGTGTCGAAGATCATCGGCAGGTCTTACAACCTTAGACAAACAAAATTACTCTTCTCATTGAAAAGAAGGTTCTGTAGGCTCATGATGCTTTTAAATTAGGCCTTGCCAGTGATAGCAGATGTACGAAATGCGGGTTGGAGGAGGCTCGAGCAAGTTTTATGATCGTGGCCTGCGCTCGCCAGGCTAACACTCCAGCTATGAGGAGTGACACAGCTATGTTGTTGTTGTTGTTGTATTAACGATAAAGAAACCCCCCGAACGTTTTGGGGAGTGTTAACGATGTTGATGGTACTTTGCCGGATATAGATCCGATAACAAAGCACCATTAAGGTACTATCAGGACCATCTCGGGAAAGATCAACATGACCACAATAAACCTTTTAGGATATCCCGCCCCGCTTGAGGAAGTTGGGGTCGCCAGAGCCTCGTCAGCTAAATACAGGATTCCCATCGCGCAGGTGAGGTTGACAATTGGGTTGCGGCAGCTTTTTATTGCACTTATCAACCCCTTAAATCCTTTCATATCTATAGCCAGCAATTAACATAGGTCCTAGAAAGCTGTTTGTATTTTCCAAGAGGACTCAGTTAATTTATAACATAGGCCCTTGTATCTGGCAGGGATTTTCAGTTTGGTCGTTGAGCAAACTATAGACTCATTCAGTCTAAGTGAGGTCCTCACAGATCGGTCAGTTCAACCTAACATAGAACTGGAGAGAAAAAGGAGAGGAAATTTACACTAACCGCTTTTACATTATAATATTTTGAAACGAACAACAATACTTAAGGGAATGGAAAGGATAGCAAGAAATAGTTTAAACTATGTGAACGCAGTTGTACTCTTCCCCTCTTTCCTCATCTCCAATGCAACAGCATACTTGAATTCAAGAATTGTATATTGTAAAAGCGGACTTTCACTCATAACGACGATAATTCTAGCAATTAATCCTGAAACGCTAAATTTTTAAGACTGTTTTAAGAAATAAATTCAAAGACTTATATATGCTTCGATTTTCTTCAGAAGACATATGTGACCCGGTTTATGAAAAGGTGGCTTATGGCTCAAAAAAAATTGTCCACTTTTTTCTTGTTTCGATAGTTTTGACGCTCTTTCACGTGGTGAAAAGTAGAAAGTCCTAACTTGCTTAGAAGTGTACTAAAAATGTAGAGAAAGAAGAGCACAAATGAAAGACGATGAAGCCTTTGGTGCAGGGATTCAAGGGGTTGTGTAGCGCAACATATAGCTTCTCCAACCCAATTGTCACCCTCACCTTCAAGCGGCGGATCCCGTTTCACTAACAGACGAGGCTCTGGCGACCCCAAGCTCCTCATGGAACTTGGGGGTGGGGAGGAAAGGATGGTCTGAAGGTTCAATGTGGCCATATAAATCGTTCCCGAGATGGTCGGGCCAGCACCTTAATGGTGCTGTGTTACCGGAGCGTATCGGATCTGTATCCGACAAAGGACCATCACATCGATAACACTCCCCAAAGCCTTCGGGGAGTGACCTAATCGCTACAACAACAACAACAACAAGCCTTTGGTTCCTTCGATGCCACTTTGGTGGCTGGTGAAGCATCCTCAGATTTTTTTTTAGCATTTTTTTTTGATGGCAAAGAGCCAAATTGCCGGTTGGGAACTGGTTTGTGCTTTGTCTTTTGGACATGACTGTTCATAATGCAAAAGAAAAACTACTAAGAAACTGAAGAAATGCATTGTTTATCTTTAACAGTTGTTTCTCCCAATTTCTTTTTTGAGTCATAAGCCACCTTTTCATAGACCAGGTCACATATAACGACAAAAATAAAGATTTTGAACAAAGCGAACTTTTGTTAATCCCCTCGTATTATGATAATTAAAGCTTCCGTATTTTTTAATTTATACATATAGTTTTAAAAGTCAAACAAGGTTTCACTATTAGGAATTTTGAAGACAAAAACGGAAGAAAAAGATTTAAAAACAATTTTCTGATGAATATATTAAATTTTGTATCATTTTTTACAATGGGTAATACAATTTATTAAATCTTAATTTTAATAAAAAAATGTTTAACATCACTTTGACACAAATATGATATCTGCTTGTTGTAAAATCTGGTTAATGAAATTCTTTCCGTTCACAGCCAACGGGCGGGCGGGCGTTACCGTTAATTTATGTTTAAATTAACCAATGGACATTTTCTTCTAAGCAATTTTACATATGCACGTATGTATTTATATATTGCCAAATACATATATGTACATATACATAGCTAAAAAAAAAATTTATGAAAATTACGTTAGCATATTTATAGTAGGCATTTAATAAATTTTGCAATTCTTTTATACATTTTTATTTCGAAAAATTTTAATAGAGCACATCACATCACATATGTACATATTTTTCGTTTTTCATTACCATTAATATTTTTATTTATTTATTTTTTCAAATCATACACTAATTTTATATATCACCCGCAGTCTTTATTTATATTCTGTTTTTCTTTTAGTTGTGCAAACAAAAAAACGCGCCCTTTTAATTTTCCTCTATTCGGCCGTTTTGCCGTTACAGGTTTCTTTCCGTATCGTTCAATGTGCTAATTACAACTAAAGGCTGTTTAAACGCTACTGTTAGAGCTCAGCTGTTTGTCAGCAAATACACACACCCAAACAAATATGTAATGTACAGAAGAAAAATAAAATTAAAGAAAAAAAAACTTTTTTAAAAATAAGGTTTTATTATTTTGGTTAATAAAATTAACTAAAAAGTAAACAATAAATTTACTCTAAAGAAATATAACATTTCATAAGTTCATTGTAAGCTTAAACGATAATTATACTAGGTTCAAACACACACCAAATTGGCAATTTATACTGTTTGGGCAATTTATTACGCAATTTCTCATATAATAAATTGTAATAATAAATTGCCAATTTAAAAAAAATTGCGTAATAAATTGTTTCAACCTGCAAATGCAACATTGTAAAGTGTGTTTATTGAGTATATTTAAACGTCACTTACGCATGGCTGAATTATATGGTTGGTTCATTTCATCAGCTGATTTTATGTCTTTCATTTCACTGGAGTAGGGACTGTCAAAAGAAGATGGCAAAATCAAAATGAAAACAAAACATTGAACACATTTTCTTACAACACACAAAAATTTCAAAGTTTTATGTTTTCATTCCATTCCATTCACCTAATACCAACACGCACATTTTGACAGTCTCAACAAAGATATGTTCTTACTGTAGAAATGAGCCAACCAGCTATCAAATTACTGTTGTGTAAGCTAAATAGAGTTGTATGAACACCACTCAATTTAAATCGAAATAGCCTCAATTTATTTTTCTGTTTGAACATAGTATTAGGCTTTTTCGTCTGCGACAAAAAAATTCTATATCGTACATAATTATATATTTTTAACATTAAAACTTTACACCTAAATTATTAAATCTTACAGTTTATATCACAGTCGAAATTATTCTAATAAAAAACGTGTTAAATTTTGATGGTATAATTAAGAACATTTAGGATCTCATTTTCTTGCTGTCGCAATGTAACACGCTTTTATTAGAATAATTTCGACTGTGATATAAACTGTAAGCTTTAATAATTTAGGTGTAAAGTTTTAATGTTAAAAATATATAATTATGTACGATATAGAATTTTTTTGTCGCAGACGAAAAAGCCTAATTATCGTTTAAGCTTACAATGAACTTATGAAGTGTTATATTTCTTTAGAGTCAATTTATTGTTTACTTTTTAGTTAATTTTATTAACCAAAATAATAAAAGCTTATTTTTAAAAAAGTTTTTTTTTCTTTAATTTTATTTTTACTTTTTAGTTCGTTTTATTAACAAGTAATAGAAGCTTGTTCTTAGAAAAGTTTTTTTCTTAAATTTAATTTAAATATGAATTATTTTTTTAAATTTTTAGTAGGGTAAAATATTGTTTAAATTAGTTACGTAAACTTTACTTAGTTATTTGTAACGTTTATCATTCTATCCATTTCTTTTAATGCATCAACATTACAGGGTTTATTCGAAGTCAACTTTGAACAGTCAAGTTCTTCGATTCGAATACCTGCTAAAGACCTAACTCGGCTTTTGACAGAGAGCACATATAAAATTGTGTCAAACAGTGTTAACTAACTTAAAATCATATTTTATTGTGACTTGGCCTATGTGGTGTTCAGTTTACAACTACTCATTGCAGATCTCTGCTCTGTGTGTTAAATCTGTTTTAAAATAATAGCCGTATTTTTTTTTACACGTAAACGTCTATACGCTTATAATTTATATGGACTGCTAAGCGCCAAACTTTAAATACACCTCTGAAGTTGCTGCGCATAAAATGTGTACTAATAAATTCCAATACGCATTATACGCAGATGTAACTGAAATATGTGTTTTTGTTTCACCCCCTACACTAATTCTATGTATTCTATGTGTGTCCACAATTAATCGCAACTGATTTAGCTATATGTTATACACAGGCATACAACAGAGGGTCGTGTATCCGCTTTTCGGTACACGCTGTAGCTAGTTGTTTAACCACTGCCGCTAGATGGGTCTCCTAAGCATTATGTAAGCGAGGATAGGCGTTTTTTCACGCGCAAACGTAAACCTATACGCGTGTATAAAAAAACACGGCAAATATTCCAACTTTCGCTTAGCTAAAATTCCATCGCCAAAAATCTGTGAAACAAAATTAAGTGCGCAGAAAAGTATGCAACACTTACCGATAAGAGCCTAACCGCGTTAGCGTTCGTTGTATCACAGAATTTTTACACTTTGAAATTGACGGCTGTTGTTTGCAAGGTTGCATTCCTTTGAGTGTTCGTTTTCACCATCTGGATTAACAAAGTCATGAGCCTGGGCATTCGCGCAATTTTAGTGATGTAAATTGCATGGCGCCAGCGCCAATGCGGTGCCAGCTCAATGGTAGCTCATTGACGAAATGACTCCAAGCGAATTTTTGACGCTACTTAGTAGTGAGTGCGTAGTACATTTTACTTGCGCTATTGAGTGAAACGACTTTTGTGTGTCAGGCACGAGTTTGGTGTTATCGGCGCTACTGGCAATGATGATACTGAGCTGTTGACGGTAGCGCTGGTAGTTCAGATTTTGAATCAGAGAAAGAATTGATGACCCGTGTAAATTATTATGCCTTTGGCCGTGTAAATTATTATGGTGTATTTGTATATTTTAGATTTAATGCACAATTAATATATGTGTGTTTGAGCGGCTAAATAATAACAGTAGTATTGCTAAAGTGCTGCTTAGTTGATGGAATGTCGCTAATTTCGTAGCGATGATCAGCAGATTGTCAATATTTCGTTCAACGGACGCGTGAAATTGCCACATCTGCTCAAATAATCCAAGATTTTCCATTCTTGATTTAACTTAAGCTGTTATGCCAATATTTTTCAGCCAGCTTTTTTCAAATAGGTTATTTTTCCAAAAGCAAAATAAATTACAGAAAAGATTACAGAGTTAAACAGCCTTAAAAATTTAGCTATGTTGGTTATACACAGAAATACAACAGAGGGTTGTGTCTCCGCTTTTCGCAAGCGTTGAGATTCACCACGCGTGACACGCGTGATTAATCACGTCCAAATATCACAATCCACGGATAGGTACCGGCGAGTTTGTATGGGACTTAGGCTGTTATGCCAAAGTAAATACAAATCTTTACCGATAACTGTGTTATCGATTAATTTATCGAATTCTAACAAAGTAATATTGCATTGTCATCGGAGTTATACATGTGTGCAAAATTTCAGCTCAATCGGACACCGGGAAGTGTATCAAATTTAACTTGCAAGATTCCATTACAGACAACAAAAGTGAAACTAAATAAAAGCTTATAAATGAGTGAGCTTCGGAAAAGCGTATATGCCGGTCAATATGTAGAAGGTGTAAATGAAAGAAGCATAAATTGCAGACATATACATACATAGAAATAAAATATGAGACCTGCGGGTATACAACAAAGCACATGGTGTCTCAATCGGCAGTGGAGCAGCTTTATCGGCAATAAAAACAATTGAGTAGTCATCAAAACCATTGTATTGTTTTTTACTCTGTTTACTTCTCTCTAATATTTTCTTTTTTCTGTAGTACACTTGATATTAATGTTCTTCTCTCCTACTGCTCCCTCACTCGATCCATCTTCTTTTTCCTCGCCTTCTCCCCCTCGGTCTCTCCTGCTTTGTTTTTGTCTTCCAATACCTCTGACTTCATTTATCCGTATATTTATTCCCCCTTCTTTTTTTAACCTCCTGCCACTCTACTACTTGCACCTTTTTACAAATCCTTACTCATATTCCTCTGCTTGTCCCTCTTTCTAGGTTTCTCGTTTTCCGCTTTCTTTTTGTATTCCTCTCGCTTCCCTTCATTTTTAATTATCCTATACCTCTCTTTCACCATTTGTTTATACTTTTATGCCGAGAGAGTGGCCCTCCCTTCTTTTCATTCTCTTCCCTTCTAGCTATCCTTATTTCCTTCCGTGTGTTTCTCGATATACGGCTACTTGTCCCACTTTCTCTACTTCTCTTTAAATCCCATTAATATTACCACACCCCCTTCTTCCACTCCTCTCTTACTTTTCTTTCTTCCCATCTCGTCGTCCTATATATTCCTGTACGCGCCTCTTATCTCCATCTGTTTGCTTGCTTCCACTTCTTTGCCTTCTCGCCCTTCTTTTCCACTCCTCTCTCAAGCCTTTTCCATTGCTTTACCACTTCTATTATTCTTTCTCTTACTGCTTCTCAGCGGTCCGAACCACCTCCGCTAAAATCCCTCCCTCCCCTATTTTCCTCCACCCCTTTCGCTTCGCCGCCTTTGTATTCTACATTCCATTTCCTTTCCTTCCTCTTCGCCTCTTCCTGTTACCTCGTCTCTTCCTATACCTATGACTTGTCTTCTTCATTTCCCTCCCCCTCTTCCTCTCATTCTCATCTCGCTTATATATAGGATCTCTAAACGAAGTATTGGACATCACTAAAAATCTTTAAAGTTTTGTACAACCCCAAGACTTGCACTTTTCAAACTACCTGCTCCCATCTTTGGACATGAAAGCGGGCAGAGGGCGGCGCAGACACAAAGACACCGAGAAGCGGTTTATTGAGGATGAATCTACGCTTGCTGGAAAGCTGACATGCGAGCATTATACGACGGAGACCACTCTCAGCCCGTAACACGACAGCAAGGAGTGCCGACAGTTCGCCAGAGTTCCCCGAAGAGATATTACACACCGATTAAAAATTGGTAGCAAATCGGTAACTTTACCAAAACTGATCTATAACATTTTAATAACATATCGACCATTATCCTACAAACAGTCGATAACTTTTCGATAAATTACCCATAACATTTTGATAGCATATCTTTAACTTTTAATAACAAATCTATAACTTAAAAAAACAATAACTTTTCGACAGTAAAACGAAACTTTTGGATAACATATCGATAACTTTTTGATAAAAAATTATAACTTTTCTATAACAAATTGATAAATCGTCGATATAAAATAGGTAACTCACTGATAACGTTTGTTAGCAATAAAAGCACATGAATAACAAATCGATAACTCGTATTTACTTCGTCGATAACACAAATTCCTGGAAAAAATCCAAATTTTTGGGCAATTTTTAAGAGACAGCAACATCGAGAGAAAATTGTTAAATTGTAGCTCCCAGTATCTAGTTTTAGGATAAAGACTTTAAAATTTTGTAGCCTCTGCAGTTTTCGAGTAATCCAGGTTCTTTTTTGTTTTGCCACTATAGGAATCGGATACCTTGTTCTTTTATTGTTTTACACACCTTGATACGTCCACCACCCGCCCGAATATCGGTCTTCAAATAGCAGAGGATCCTTTTGTCTTTGATTATCGATATTTAATCAGCCAATGGTCGCACTGAAAATTAAAAATAGGGTTTCGAAGGAAAAAAATTTCAATTCGTCAAAATTGAAAATTTTTAACTTTTTGGATTTTTAGTTGTGGCTACAGGAAATTTAAGGCGTGTAAAAAATTAAATAAAGCTAAATGAAAAAGGAATTGATCCCTATAGTGCTCAAGAAAAACAAAATTTCCACGCCCTTAAGGCTTGGTTTCCTCGAAAGCGGTGCCGCTATATACCGGCCGCCACATAGCGGTAGAGTATCCCTGCAAAAATCGTGAGTACTCCATGCATGCATGTAGGGAGTACTCCCTATGGACCAACGGAGTGCTCTAAAATTAACCACAATTCATACAAAAAATATGGTCCAATTAACATTGCGATGTCCTAGGACTGGACCACATACTCCAGCTCCGCATTACATCAGACTAACCCATGGAGTACCCACAGCCCAATAAACGTCGTGTGGTGATTACAATCGTTAAAAACGAGCAATGATCGGCTTACAATATCTTCGTGTAGAAACATGAGTTGGTCCATTGCTGCATTACAGTGGAGTATAATGGTATGTACTCCAGTGGACCACATGATACAACGATTTTTGCAAGGATGTTGTCAAAAATGCTGCAATGTAAAAGGGCATAAAATATTACGGCCGTGATGTCGGTAGAAACCCGTTCAACAACGTTTTGTCCCCAGGTATTCTGAAAGCGGTGAACATTTCATCAAATATATGTATAAACAAGTAAAGGTGTCTAAGTTCGGATGTAACCGAACATTATAGACTCAGCGTGAGCTTCAATTGTACATTTAATTTCAGATAAATTACTTTTGTACATAACACGTGGCACCGCCCGTTTAAAAAAATGTCTCCCCATTTCCTCTTACAAAGAAACCTGATAAGTGAAATATCATTGATTCAAAACTATTTTTTGGTAAGTTACAGCTTATTATTTTAGTGTACGACCCTTTTCAACTTGTTTTATATCTAAGTTGCCGTGGTCTTTAACCGATCCCGTCCATTTTTACTAGAAATATTTTCTGCTATAAGGAAAATATGTGTACACAATTTTGTTACGATATGTAAATTTTTTTCGAGTTATGGCTCCCGAAACATAAAAAATTGCTTAGTCATAAAAGGGCCCATGCCACGCCCATTTTTTTAAATTTGACGTTTTTCCTATTTATTATTATAAATTCACTTGGGAAATGAAATACCATTGATATAAAGCTCTTTTTGCAAGGACATAGTTTATTTTATTCGTCAACGACCCTTTTAAAAATCTTGTATATAAAAGTGGGCGTGGTCTTTAACCGATTTTGTAAATTTTTTTACAAAGCATTCCTTATAGTAGAGGCAACCTCTCTGCCGAATTTTGTTACGAAAGGTTTAACGATTTTTGATTTATGATTAATAATATTTGTAAATTGACTTTATGACATGTGGGCGGTGCCACCCCCCATTTAAAAAAACTGTTTTCAAATTTTTATCAAGAGTCTCAATATCAGTTCACATGACAAATTGCAACATTCTAGGTATATTATTTACTAAATAATCAGGGTTTTTGTGTTTTCCAAAATGTTATATATATAAAAAGTGGGCGTGGTTATCATCCGATTTCGCTCATTTTCAATACAAATCTATTCTGGGTCCAGATAAGCTCGTGTACCAAATTTGGTGAAGATATATCAATATTTACTCAAGTTATCGTGTTAACGGACATGGCTCAATCAAATTTTTTTTTCGATACTGATGATTTTGATATATGGAAGTCTATATCTATCTCGATTCCTTTATACCTGTACAACCTACCGTTATCCAATCCAATGACGGTGAGTATAGCGACCGTTCTTTAGCGGTCGTAATATAGCGGCACGGTTTTCCGAGGAGACCAAGCTTTTAGACCAAAACAGATTACGGCCTGTTAAAAATTACCAAAAAAGTTGGCATTTTTTATCCTTGAATTTCTCCCAGTAGTGTATATGCAACAAGCCGATAACTCGTCGATAAGATAATACACCTATAAACCATCGTTAACAGCCCGAGATCTGAACGATAACAAACAGTTAGCACTTCTAAATCAATTGATATGATACCAGCCGTGTGGTTTCGTGTCTGGTTCCGGTCTTGACTTCTAGTCTTTTCTTTTACCTGAAGAAAATTTTAACTAAAAATCTTATATAATATTTCTAATTGCTGTTTTTATGTACAGGCCCCATTTTCGTTCGTATTTGGAATCCAAATCTATAAATAAAGTTTTGGTTGCAGAGATGGACATTCGTGCTATTAGCGAGCTTTGGGCCTTATTAGTCGTAGTGCTTTGTTTAGCTATATTTTATTAAAATAATTTGTTAAAAATAAACGATTGTGAGCATTCGTCAGATGGCAGCATAAGCGCATGTCAGTTTTTATTGATAGATGATTGATTGATAGAACAGCTGATTTATGTTGATATTTGATATAAGACTTTTGTATTTTGTTGCGGAAGATGCGCAAGGGTCCGGCTCGTATTACAAAATTTATGAAAAAATCGTGTTAAGAAATTTCGTCAATAGCCTGACTATGAGTAACACGGCCTTAACTGTTTTGATTGGGAAGCCCAGTATATAGTTAGCTACGTACGAGTATACTCTTTTAACCCTTAATAAGTAGGCATAACTGACGTGCAAAATTAATTACATACTTATAATGTATGTATATATGTATGAATATTAGGACGTCACAACAATAAATTTTGGAGTATTATCAATAGCAACTAAGAATTTATTTTATTATTCAAGCCTGTTGACTAGATATTAAGGAAAATACTCTGAATTAGAAAATATAGATACTTAAATCATATAAATTTTTGGAAAGCAAGAAAACAGTTACAACAGTTCGAGGCCGGCGAAAAAGAAAGCAAATTAAATATTGCGTAAACTTTCAATCTCAATTAAGGATGACGACAGACGTCTCGCCTAGCTTATAGCACGCACTCTGTCATTAGCCTAAGAAATATTCGAACAGGTTTTGCTGCTGTAAAATCAATTTTTTCTAACTTAGCCGGTTTACACGCTCAGGCGGTGCATACGCACTTTTGCTTCTATAAATAATACGAATGCACCTATCCAACAACTGCAGCAGATAGTATATACATACGCACGAAAACAAGTTAGTTGAAAAACTCAATAATCACACCAACAACAATCATTCAACTCAAGGAAAAAGTAGCCGCAAAAGGTAAACTTTGAGCGTTAAGTAGTAAATACGAGTAAATAGTTAATATACAAACTACCTCATGCATGTGCGTTCATTCGCTAAAAAAATTAAAAGTCAAGAGAATCTCTATATAAACTAAGTCTTAATCGAATAGCAAATATACATATTTACATTGTGCACATAAACTTTACGGATCTATAAAGAGCAGTGAAAAACAAAAAACAAAAACAAACAAAACGAAAAAGCGTTTGGGAAAAGCTTTCCAGTCATTACTATAGGTAAGTTTTGTTGTATGGTAAAAACTACAAAAGTTTGTTATAATAAGTAGTATATACTAAATATCGACTATGTTCATGTGTATGTACATTAACCTGGGTCAATTTGTATGCACGAAAGTTAACCGATATCGCGCCATCGATTTTTCGCTAGGATTTGGGCTCAGGAAAAAAGGGAGTGTTTTGGTCCAAAAATTAACCCTTTCGCCATTTTTTTTTTCAGGCTCGAAAATTATTTTTTTAGGTATGCGTAGTGGAACATTTTTTCCTGAGCTCAAATCCTATCGATGGCGCGATATCGGTTAATAAATCGACCCAGTCTAATGTACATACATATATAATTCTGTACCAATCTACCTATGCTGTGCTGACCACAAGTGTGATTCCAAGTTTAGCCACTAAGTGTGGTTAAGTTTCGTAAACTTATAACTTTCCATGAAGAAGTATGCGCATTTACATACATATTTATTTACATGCATACAGCAGCTAACAGAAAAATAGCAGTGACAGTTTTTATCAAATTTCGTCAACTAATTTTTCTTTTTTATTTTCGCTATATTAAGAAGAACTTCTCTGAAAGCTTTTTATTATTCAAGCCTGAAGCTATGCAAACCAATTTCAAAAACGTTTTCGACAAAATTCTGGCATTTTAGAAAATTTTGAGAAAACTTCGAATGTTATTTGTTGTTCTCTAAACACCGTTCAAAAGGTTATTGGCCGTCGAACAGGGCGCGTCAGTTGCTCTTTTTTGGGTTAAGTGGCACTAATTGGCAATTCAAGTCGTTTTATCCCTGGTCTTTCAAGCGGAGTGGGAACCTCCCTCTTCCTCTGCTTCTATTAGAGGGTTCCGATAAAAATACTTTCTTAGTCGGAGCATCATATTTCATTCGCATAACATGGCCTAGCCAGCGTAGCCGCTGCATTTTAATTCGCTGGACTAGGTTGATGTCTGCGTAAAGCTCGTACAGCTCGTCATTAAGTCTTCTTCTGAACTCGCTGTCGCCAACGCGTAGAGGTCCGTAAATCTTCCGAAGAACTTTTCTCTCGAAAACGACTTGTGGAACATGATTTTCGTTTGCCAAGAGAGGACTTTACTTTTCAACTGCATACATAGTCCAAAGTAGCATTTATTGGCTACTTCTGTATTAATTCAGGACTATTTCTAGAAAATGTTAGAACTAATGTCGGATACCTTTAACTACTTACGTAAAATTTCCGGATAATTTTGGGATTGTTTCTGGATAATTTTTGTATTATTTCGGTGTTATTTACGGTGTTTTTATGTAAAATTTCGGGGTTGTTTCGAACAATTCCGAGCAGTTCGGGATAATCATTTCGGGAATACTTTCGGGAGGATACCCGGATAGTTATGGCATTAATAGAAAATTTTTATTGATTATTTTGAAACTGTTTTCTGGGTAATATCGGAACTATCTTCGGAGCTTTTTGGGATTGTTCTCGGCATCAGTTGGAGACCATATTAGGATCAAATGAGGACTAAATTGGGGATAATCTTCGAAACAGTCTCGGATTAATTTAAGAAAAAAATTTAGGCTATTTTGGGATCATTTCGGGGTTGCTTATGATAATTTCTACTTCAGAAAAATTTTGGAATCGTATCATTTCGGCTTTGTTCAGTTGATTAATAATTATCTTTATCGTTTTGGGACTATTTCGTTTTCGGAACCGTTTCGAAATTGTTCTAAATATCTTACTGGGACTATTTAATTCATCATCTCCTCTCACTTCAAACATTTTTTTGAGCACGCTTATATTAGCTTCATTTGTATATTTGTATGAACGTAAGTCCTTTATACCGATTAATTATAACAAGTGTTTCGCATACGCACTCCTACCCGTACTTTCTGGTGGCAAGGATATGTTTTCGTGTAATATGTTGGTTTTTAATAAAATGACGTGCTAATTTTAATCGTTACAACTTTGAGCCTATTCGAACTAGACCAGCAATATTCAAGCGGTTTCGGAAACATTTGCACATCATAACAACTACCCTACTATTGTCTATCCGTTCCAAAGTTCATGTTACTCCATTTATAATGTAAACTGCTATAAGGTTTCGAAGTAGCAATAATAAAACATTCAACAGCATCAATATGTGAATATCTCCGGATATTGAAATCCAGCTATGATAGCATCCAGCCTAACAATAGTTTATAGCAAACGAAATTATAAAACGATTAACACATTACATTCAAATCAACGACAAATCATATAATTAAAGCAAAAGTGCCCATAAATTTTCCTCACCTGCTATCTTTCATTAAAAATCACTTGTGCAGTCTCAAATCACTTAAAACATTCTTTACATTTCTCTACCGGAAGTCACAACAATCAAACCAAATTAACATCATTGCAATTTAAAACAGATTTAAACTAAAATGTATACAAATCCAAATACATAAATACATAAGTAGGTAGTTCTGATCCATTCTATTTATTTAGGAATTTGTTAATCGTAAATTCTTTGTATTGCATAATGAGTACATTTTTATACTCAGTTGAGCAGAGCTTACAGAGTCTATTAACTTTGATTGGATAACGGTTGGTTGTAGAGGTTTAAAGGAATCGAGATAGATATAGACTTCCATATGTCAAAATCATCAGTATCGAAAAAAAATTTGATTAAGCCATGTCCGTCCGTCCGTCTGTCCGTTAACACGATAGCTTGAGTAAATTTTGAGATATCTTGACGAAATTTGGTATGTAGGTTCCTGGGCGCTCATCTCAGATCGCTATTTAAAATGAACGATATCGGACTATAACCACGCCCACATTTTCGATATCGAAACTTTCGAAAAATCGAAAAATTGCGATATTTCATTACCAAAGAGGGATAAAGCGATGAAACTTGGTAGGTGGGTTGAAATTATGACGCAGAATAGAAAATTAGTAAAATTTTGGGCAAAGGGTGTGGCACCACCCAATTTTAAAAGAATGTAATTTAGAAGTTTTGCAAGCTGTAATTTGGCAGTCGTTGAAGATATCATGATCAAATTTGGCAGGAACGTTACTCCTATTACTGTATGTATGCTTAATAAAAATTAGCAAAATCGGAGATCGACCACGCCCACTTTTAAAAAAAAATTTTTTAAAGTGAAATTTTTACAAAAAATTTAATATCTTTACAGTATATAAGTAAATTATGTCAACAATCAACTCCAGTAATGATATGGTGCAACCAAATACCAAAAATAAAAGAAAATTTTAAAATAGGCGTGGCTCCGCCCTTTTTCGTATGATTTGTCTAGGATACATTTAATGCCATAAGTCGAATAAAAATTTATCAATCCTTGTGAAATTTGGTAGCGGCTTAGATTCTAGGACGATAACTGTTTTCTGTGAAAAAGGGCGAAATCGGTTGAAGCCACGCCCAGTTTTTATACACAGTCGTCCGTCTGTCCTTCCGCTCGGCCATTAACACGATAACTTGAGCAAAAATCGATATATCTTTACTAAACTCAGTTCACATAATTATCTGAACTCACTTTCTATTGGTACAAAAAATGGCCGAAATATGACTATGACCACGCCCACTTTTTCGATATCGAAAATTACGAAAAATGAAAAAAGTGCCATTATTCTATACCAAATACGAAAAAAGGGATGAAACATGGTAATTGCATTGGTTTATTGACGCAAAATATAACTTTAGAAAAAAACTTTGTAAAATGGGTGTGACACCTACCATATTAAGTAGAAGAAAATGAAAAAGTTCTGCAGGGCGAAATCGAAAGCCCTTGGAATCATGGCAGGAATACTGTTCGTGGTATTACATATATAAATAAATTAGCGGTACCCGACAGATGATGTTCTGGGTCACCCTGGTCCACATTTTGGTCGAAATCTCGAAAACGCCTTCACATATACAACTACCACAACTCCCTTTTAAAATTCTTATTAATACCTTTAATTTGACACCCATATTGTACAAAAAAATTCTAGAGTCACCCCTGGTCCACCTTTATAACGATATCCCGAAAAGGCGTCCACCTATAGAACTAAGGCCCACTCCCTTTTAAAATACTCATTAACACCTTTCATTTGATACCCATATCGTACAAACAAATTCCAGAGTCACCCCTGGCCCACCTTTATGGCGATAGCTCGAAAAAGCGTCCACCTATAGAACTAAGCCCACTCCCTTTTAAAATACTCATTAACACCTTTCATTTGATATCCATATCGTACAAACAAATTCTAGAGTAACCCATGGTCCACCTTTATGGCGATATCTCGAAAAGCCGTTCACCTATAGAACTATGGCCCACTCCTTCTTAAAATACTCTTTAATACCTGCCATTTGATACGCATGTCATACAAATACATTTCAGGGTTACCCTAGGTTCATATTCATACATGGTGATTTTCCTTTATTTTGTCTCCATAGCTCTCAACTGAGTATGTAATGTTCGGTTACACCCGAACTTAGCCTTCCTTACTTGTTTATTCATGAAAATTAAATTGAATGTTTACAAGCATAAAATTACTTTAGAATTGTTTAAACTCGTGGCCACATGAAAGTTTATTACATTCTAGAAGGTTAATGAAACAAGTAGGGAAGTCGAAGTTCGGGTGAAACCGAACATTACATACCCAGCTGAACATTTGAAATGATGTTATTGTTTGTTTTATGTACTTAATAGTGTTACAAGGCTGTGCAATAATACATATATATAAGGTTCTATTCTGAAGTAATTTTTCTTCGACTTATGGTTCCCGAAACAGAAAATTGCTTAGTCATAAAAGGGGCGGTGCAACGCCCATTTTTTTTAAATTTGAAGTGTTTCCTATTTATTGTTATAAATCCACTTGGGAAATGAAATACAATTGATATAAAGCTCTTTTTTGCAAGGATATAGCTTATTTTATTCGTCCACGACCCTTTTAAAAATCTTTTACATAAAAGTGGGCGTGGTCCTTAACGGATTTCGTTAATTTTTCTTCAAAGCATTCCTTATAGTAAAGGCAACCTCTCTGCTGAATTTTGTTGAGATAGGTATAACGATTTTTGATTTATGATTAATAATATTTGTATAATTGATTTTATCACAAGTGGGCGGTGTCACGCCCATTTAAAAAAATTTTTC
The DNA here is from genome assembly GCF_040869045.1 of Eurosta solidaginis. NCBI lineage: Eukaryota > Metazoa > Arthropoda > Insecta > Diptera > Tephritidae > Eurosta > Eurosta solidaginis. The sequence goes on along the minus strand of NW_027137042.1, from coordinate 145,797 downwards.
TAATTTTTATCAAGAGTCTCAATATCAGTCCACACGTCAAATTTCAACATTCTAGGTGTATTATTTACTAAATAATCAGGTTTTTTGTGTTTCCAAAATGTTATATATATAGACGGCATAAACTATATCGATAGATATAGACTTCTGTATATCAAAATGATCTGGGCGAAAAAAGAAATTTATTTAGCCATGTCCTTCCGTCCGTACACACGATAACTTGAGTAAATTTCGAGGTATCTTGATGAAATTTGGTATGTAGGTTCCTGCGCACTCATCTCAAATCGCTCTTTAAAATGAACGAAATCGGACTATCACCACGCCCACTTTTTCGATATCGAAAATTTCAAAAAACCCAAAAAGTGCGATAATTCATTACCAAAGACGGATAAAGCGATGAAACTTGGTAGGTGGGTTGACCTTATGGCGTAGAATAGAAAATTAGTCAAGTTTTGGACAATGGGCGTGGCACCGCCCACTTTTGAAAGAAGGTAATTTGAAAGTTTTGCAAGTCGTAATTTGGCAGTCGTTGAAGATATCATGATGAAATTTGGCAAGAGCGTTACTTCTATTCCTCTATGTTAAATTAGCAAAATCGGATAACGAACACGCCCACTTTAAAAAAAAATTTGTTTAAGTCAAATTATAAAAAAAAATTGAATATCTTTACAGTATATAAATAAATTGTGTCAACATTCAACTCCAGTAATGATATGGTGCAACAAAATACAAAAATAAAAGAAAAATTCAAAATGGCCGTGGCTCCACCCTTTTTCATTTAATTTGTCTAGAATACTTTTAATGCCATAAGTCGAACAAAAACACATTCCAGGGTTATCCTAGGTTCATTTTCCTACATGGTGGTTTTCCTTTATTTTGTCTCCAAAGCTCACAGCTGAGTATGTAGTGTTCGGTTACACCCGAACTTAGCCTTCCTTACTTGTTTTTCACTTTAAATTTATCTAAACATGCACTAAGGCACGATATACACAAGGCGAGATATACACTTAAACTTTGGAGATGTCATCATGCTGACGACTCAATTGAAGTTCTACATTGTTGTTGTGGTTGCTGTAGCACTAAAGACACTATCCGCAGGCTTTGGGGAGTATTATCGATGTTGATGGTCATTTGGCGGATATAAATACGGTACGTTCCGGTAACAAGCATCATTATGATAAATACCCGACCATCTTGAGAACGATTTAGTATGAACCTTCTAGACCACTCCGCCCCCACCCGCTACTATCATGGGCCAAAGTCTTGGGTGCTAAAGCAACAGGATTCGCCACGGGTAGGTGAGGCTGCCAATTTAGTTGGAGAAGCTATAAATTGAGCTGACAACCCCTCGAAGGTTGCGCTACACAACCCTTTAAATCATTTGGGTATTTTAGTCCCCTCTTACGACAGGCATTAAACTTCTGGTAACACTACGCACTTATTCAGTCTATGCGAGGTGCTCATGGACCGGTGAGTTCAACCTAACCTAACCTACGATAGGCATACCTACCGCGGGTATATTCTGAGGCCCGTAACCCAAAAGGGGTTCTACATTCAAGTAGGTGTGTTAGGTATCTTGGTAAACAGATTTCGTATGTAGCATCTAATATGCATCTATAATGATACGAAAGTATATTTAAATAAATAAGTAAGGAAGTCTAAGTTCGAGAAACCGAACATTATATACCCAGCTGTACACCTGAAATGCTTTTGTTGTTTGTTTTGTGTGCTTAATAGTTTTACAAGGCTGTGCAATAATACATATACATATGGTTCTATTCTGAAGTAATTTTCGCTTAAAAAAGCAAAAAGGATACAGAGGCTAACACCGATGACCTTGAGCGGGTAATAATGCAGTTTTCCTTCAGATATGAGGATTTTCCTACTGTTTAAAATAAAGATATAACAGAACAATAAACATAAACACACAAGTGCCATTGTACTAAAAAGCGTTACTACAACAAAAGGGCAGGGTTATTAACGAAATTATTCAACTTTTGACTAGAAATAGCTTATTACCTGCAATATTATTTTATTGTAATTTTTTTTATTTGTTTATACGTAATAATAAAATGTTACGTATACGCAGTGGCGCACCGCTTTTCAGTTGGTATGGATATGTTTGTGCACGTGCTTATTTAACTTTACACACATAGATACATATATATATATAGCACATCACCAGGGCCGGCGAGAAGGGGGCCCGGAGTTTCTGCGATTTGAGGTACTAAGACATTTTTTTTTCAGGAGAGTTGTTCCATATGCAATTTTTAAGCCGAATATCTGCATTTGGGGGAGTAAATAAAAGGATAAGGAAAAAATGAAGAGGGCGGGAGGGCAGAGTTAGACGGAAAAGGCTCATTAAAATGTATGCAGATAGGCCAAATTTAGGGCAGAACAACGTCTGCCGGGTCTTCTAGTCTTTTATATAAAAGGAGCCGATTTAACCGATTTAGTCCATTTTTACCAAAAATATTTCAAGTTAAACACCAAATTTTTCGTCGAGTTATAGCTCCAGAAACGTTGGGAAATGCATTGTAAGAAAGGGCAGTGCCACGCCCATTTTTCAAGATTTGAGTTTTTCCAATTTCTTGTTATAATGTCACAAAATACGATTGGTACAAAACTATTTTTCGCTAAGATTTAACTTATTATTTTTGCCTACGACCCTCTTTAAATTCATTTATATAAAAGTCGACGTGGTCCTTAATCTTATCCATTTTTACTAGAAATATTTCCTGCTATAAGGAAAATATGTGTACCCAATTTTGTTACGATATGTAAATTTTTCTTCGAGTTATGGCTCCCGAAACATAGAAAATTGGTTAGTCAAAAAAAGGGGCGTTGCCACGCCCCTTTTTTTAAATTTGAAGTTTTTCCTATTTATTGTTATAAATCCACTGGGGAAATGAAATACCATTGATATAAAGCCCTTTTTTGCAAAAATATAGCTTATTTTATCGTCCACGACCCTTTTAAAAATTGTTCATATAAAAGTGGGCGTGGTCCTTAACAATTTCGTAAATTTTTCAACCTCTCTGCCGAATTTTGTTACGATAGGTTTAACGATTGCCTAAACCAAAAGAAAGAGGATACTGCAAAATGCACCAACTATCGTCGAATCAGCCTTCTTAATATCGCATATAAGGTCCTTTCAAGTGTATTGTGCGAAAGATTGAAGCCCACCGTGAATCCGCTGATTGGACCTTATCTGAAGCCGCACTCTTCAGACCTGGTAAATCTTCCATCGACCAGATTTTAATAATGCGCCAAATCTTGGAAAAACAAGTAAGGAAGGTTAAGTTCGGGTGTAGCCGAACATTACATACTCAGTTGAGAGCTATGGTGCCAACATAAGGGAAAATACCCATGTAGGAAAATGAACCGAGGGAAACCATGGAATGTGTTTGTATGACATGTGTATCAAATGGAAGGTATTAAAGAGTATTTTAAGAGGGAGTGGGCCATAGTTCTATAGATGGACGCCATTTAGGGATATCGCCATAAAGGTGGACCAGGTGTGACTCTAGAATTTGTTTGTACGATATGGGTATCAAATTAAAGGTATTGTAACGAATTTACTTGCAATTCCCCTTATTTGCAATCTTCTGCTAACGTTTGTATCGCTAAACTGTTGAATAAATAACTCCAATATTGAATAATGGAAAAATGGCCTTTATTAAAGTACTTCACAATAACACTTATACTTTGTAACGAATAGCTTGCTTAATAACCAAACTGATTGATAGCTCAAATGAAACTGACTATCGAAATAATACTGCTATTGCTCGCTAGATAGCGTCTGAATCGAAACTTGCCCATAGCGCCTCTACCGCTGATGCTTTTATACTCTGTTATTTCTTCGTGGCATCTTCTAGGCGCTTCCAGAATTTTACTTAGTTATAAATTTCTCAGCTACAACTACAGATGTATAATTTCTCATTTGACTAATACTTGCACAAATTATTGCCCTCTCTTGTGACAACTCAGATAAGATTTATGCATGTGTTTGTGCATTGTTTCTCCGCTCCTCGTATACGTACATATGTGTAGACGTAATTATTGTTTCGTTTATGTAGATACATAATGATTGAATTATTGATGTGAATTCACGTCACTGCTTAGCATCGGCTTAGCGATAGCAGCACCCCTTAGTTTTGCTGATATTCGTAACAGTATTAACGAGGCTTTTAAAAGGAAGTGGTGGTAGTTGTATATGTGAAGGCGTTTTCCAGATATCGAACAAAATGTGGACCAATGTGACCCAGAACATCATCTGTTGGATACCGCTAATTTATTTATATATATTGTAACGAATGTTAGCAGCTCTGAGCGATGCTATCGTCTCTAAGCCGATGCTAAGCAGTGACGTGAATTCACATCCATAGATCAATCATTATGTATCTACATAAACAAAACAATAATTGCGTCTACACATATGTACCATGTACGTATACGAGCAGCGGAGAGTTAATGCACAAACACATGCATATATCTGAGATACTCCTATAAGTATGCAATGAGAAAAACTATAAAATTGAGCAATTCTAGTTACAGCTGAGAAGTTTGAGAGCTGCTGGACTAGTAGATTCTGGAAGCGCCTAGAAGATGCGAAGTTTGAAATCAAAGAGTATAAAAGGCGGCAATTGTAGAGGCGCTGGAATTCAGTTTGATTTGAGTTGTCAAGCAGTTTCGACTAAGACGCTATCTAGCGAGCAATAGCAGTATTATTTTGAATAGTAGAGTTTAATTTGAGCTATCAATCAGTTTGGTTATTAAGCAAGCTGTTCGTTGCACAGTTTGAGTGTTATTGTGAAGTACTTTAATAAAGGTCATTTTGCATTACTACATATTGGGGTTATTTATTCAACAGTTTAGTGATTCGAACTTAGCAGGGGATAGCAAATAAGAGGATTTGCAAGTAAGTTCGTTACAATTGGTGTCACAAGAGGAATTGTTGAATAAATTCCAGAGGACAACAAGGACATGGCAAAGTTCAGTGAATTGAAGATCGAGCAACTAAAGAAGGAGTTGAAGAGCCGTGGATTGAATACAAGCGGCGTTAAACTCGAACTTCAGGCACGGCTACGAGAGGCAATGGAAGCAGAAGGAATTGATGTGGAAGAGTATGTCTTTCATCTTGATGGCGAGGAGACAACAAAAATTGAAGAGAAAAACGAAACATCGCAGACGGTTACCAGCACAGACTTGAACATCGACAGTAGCATCAATGTCGTCGCAATTGGCATCCCAACTGGAAGCGCAGAAGGCACGTATAACAGGAATGTCATCGCAAATATCCACCAACATGTCATCTCAGCTGGAATCGCAGGAGACACGTTTAACATCCAAGATGGAAGCACAAGAAACGCGTATATCCGAAATGTCGTCGCAACTGGCATCTCAACTGGAATCCCAGGAGAACCGTATAACATCCAAGATGGGAACACAATTGGAAGAACAAAAAACATACATGGCGTCACAAATTGCAGAACAATTAAAAGAACAAGAGGCACGCATAACATTACAGCTCGAAGCACAAGAAGAGCGTATTTCAACAAAGCTGGAGGCACAGGAAACAAAATTCTCATCGCAGCTGGAGGCTGTTAGTGAACGACAAGATAAAGTGTAGGCCGAGATGGATGCTTTGAAAGATCGGATTCAGGAGTTACAATTGAACCGTCCAATCACTTCAACGTATACTCTGAAGGTAAAATCCCCAACGTTTGATGGTTCTGTTCCATTCCAGGTATTTAAGCTCCAATTTGAGAAGACGGCAACAGTGAACAACTGGAATGCTGAAGATAAAGTTGCTGCATTGTTCGTAGTTTTAAAAGGACCAGCTGCGAAAATCTTACAGACCATCCCAGAGTACGAGCGGAACAACTACGAAACATTGATGAGCGCTTTATAGAGACGTTATGGAAGCGAGCATAGAAAACAGATATACCAAATGGAGTTGCTGAACCGCTTCCAGAGGCCTGGTGAAACATTGCAAGAGTTTGCGTCGCATATTGAAAGGCTAGCACATTTAGCGAATGCGGACGCACCCGTGGAGTACACTGAAAGGGTAAAGATTCTGAGCTTTATAAATGGCATACGGGACGTCGAAACAAAGCGAGCTACATACGCAAACCCAAAGCCACCATTCGCAGAAACGGTGTCACAAGCTCTGATTCAGGAAACAGCGTCGCTTCTGTGTAAGCCAGTTTTCAAAGCACGCCGTGTGGAAGTAGAAAGGCCAGAGTGGGTAGACGCAATATTGGATGCGCTGAAAGGATCGGAAAAGCGGAGTGAAAAAGTTACCAAATGCTTCAAATGCGGGAAGTCCGGTCACATTGCACGTCATTGCGATCTTGGTCCTAATAGTTCCAACAATGGGGGTGGCCGTAAACGCAAAGCTGGAGGAAATGAGCAGGAGCGTGTCGGATGTAAAGAACGAAAACTTGCCCCGGCTATTGATTGTCCTGTGATATCTGTGTCGCAAATTGGAAGGAAATCAAACAGTCATACCGTCAGAGGGAATGTGGATGGCAAGGAGCGTGTACTGACTGTAGATACGAGCGCATCTCATTCCTTGATCCGATCTGACTTGGTCAACAGGAGAGTAAAACCGTTACTTGGAGCAAGGTTGCGTACGGTCACTGGCGAGTATAACCAAGTTCAGGGAGAAGTGATATGTGAAGTCTTGATTGGAAAGGTCACGGTTCTACACAAATTCGATGTGGCGAAGATCGTTGAAGAAGTCATATTGGGAGTGGACTTCATGGTTGACCACGACATCAAGATCGATATGCAGAGAGGGGTGATGCGTTATGAGAACCAGGATATACCGCTTAACTTCAAGTTGGAGAAAGGGTTCAGTAGTAATCGAGTAATGGTGGAGAAGACTCGACAAAGGCCACGAAAGTCAAAAGAAAAGGTTGATGGATCGAATGCGCCAAATAAACCGAAATTAAAAGAACCTGCGAGAAAAACACCAGCATCGATAAAACCTAATGGACGCACTAAAATGACTGAAAAAATTTTTCAAATGGAATGCAAGGGTGGTTTCAAGCCAGCGCGCACTACTGTTGTTAAACGTCCAGACGATAATGATGATGCAAAGTCAATCCGTCAAGTGCAAGCTCTGCGAAGAAGTTCATTGGTCAAACAACAGAGTGCGAGGGAACGATCAAGACTAATGAGTAGTAAGCAGGTACAATGAGAACAAAAATTCGGAAGGTTTCTTGGAGGGAGATTTGGTACTGTTATACAACCCTCACCGGCGGAAAGGTGTTCCCTCCAAGATTCGGTGCAGTTGGGAAGGCCCGTACAAAGTTGTGAAGAAGATCCGTGATACCATCTATCTCATACAAACCACTGGGAACCACGGATTAGAAGAGTGGTTCATTTGGAAAGGCTGGCAGCGTATAGATCGAGAGATTTGTGTGATCGGGACGATCCTCCTATAAGTATGCAATGAGAAAAACTATAAAATTGTGCAATTGTAGTTACAGCTGAGAAGTTTAAGAGCTGCTGGACTAGTAGATTCTGGAAGCGCCTAGAAGATGCGAAGGTTGAAATCAAAGAGTATAAAAGGCGGCAATTGTAGAGGCGCTGGAATTCAGTTTGATTTGAGTTGTCGAGCAGTTTCGACTAAGACGCTATCTAGAGGGCAAGAGCAGTATTATTTTGAATAGTAGAGTTTCATTTGATCTATCAATCAGTTTGGTTATTAAGCAAGCTGTTCGTTGCACAGTTTGAGTGTTATATTGAAGTACTTTAATAAAGGCCATTTTGCATTACTACATATTGGAGTTACTCATTCAACAGATTAGTGATTCGAACTTAGCACGGGATTGCAAATAAGAGGATTTGCAAGTAAATTCGTTAGAATATAATACCACGAACAGTATTCCTGCCAAGATTTCAAGGGTTTTTTATTTCGCCCTGCCGAACTTTTTCATTTCATTCTACTTAATATGGTAGGTGTCACACCCATTTTACAAAGTTTTTTCTAAAGTTATATTTTGCGTCAATAAACTAATCCAAATACCATGTTTCATCCCTTTTTTCGTATTTGGTATAGAATTATGGAATTTTTTTTGTTTTTCGTAATTTTCGATATCGAAAAAGTGGGCGTGGTCATAGTCCGATTTCGGCCATTTTTTATACCGATACAAAGTGAGTTCAGATAAGTACGTGAGCTGAGTTTAGTAAAGATATATCGATGTTTGCTCAAGTTATCGTGTTAACGGCCATGCGGAAGGACAGAGGGACGACTGTGTATAAAAACTGGGCGTGGTTTCAACCGATTTCGCCCATTTTCACAGAAAACAGTTAACGTCATAAAATCTATGCCCCTACCAAATTTCAAAAGGATTGGTAAATTTTTGTTCGACTTATGGCATTAAAAGTATCCTAGACAAACTAAATGAAAAAGGGCGGAGCCACGTCCATTTTGAAATTTTCTTTATTTTTTGTATTTTGTTGCACCATATCATTACTAGAGTTGAATGTTGACATAATTTACTTATATACTGTAAAGACATTAAATTTTTTGTTAAAATTTTACTATAAAAAAAAAATTTTTTTAAAAGTGGGCGTGGTCCTTCTCCGATTTTGCTAATTTTTATTAAGCGTACATATAGTAATAGGAGTAACGTCCTGCCAAATTTCATAATGATATCTTCAACGACTGCCAAATTACAGCTTGCAAAAGTTTTAAATTACCTTCTTTTAAAAGTGGGCGGTGCCACACTCATTGTCCAAAATTTTACTAATTTTCTATTCCTCGTCATAAGTTCAACTCACCTACCAAGTTTCATCGCTTTATCTGTCTTTGGTAATGAATTATTGCACTTTTTCGGTTTTTCGAAATTTTCGATATCGAAAAAGTGGGCGTGGGTATTGTCCGATATCGTTCATTTTAAATAGCGATCTGAGATAAGTGCTCATGAACCTACATACAAAATTTCATCAAGATACCTCAAAATTTACTCAAGTTATCGTGTTAACGGACGGACGGACATGGCTCAATCAAATTTTTTTTCGGTCCTGATGATTTTGATATATGGAAGTCTATATCTATCTCGATTCCCTTATACCTGTACAACCAACCGTTATCCAATCAAAATTAATATACTCTGTGAGCTCTGCTCAACTGAGTATAAAAACGTGAAAAGAGAATCGACACACATCACCTCTTCGTCGATTTTAAAGCTGCCTTCGACAGCACGAAAAGGAGCTGCCTATATGCCGCTATGTTTGAATTTGGTTTCCCCGCAAAACTTATACGACTGTGCAAAATGACGTTGAGCGACACCACCAGCTCAGTCAGAATTGGGAAGGACCTCTCCGAGCCGTTCGAAACTAAACGAGGTTTCAGACAGGATGACCCGCTATCGTGCGATTTCTTCAATTTGATGCTGGAGAAAATTATACTAGCTGCAGAACTTAACCGCACTGGAACAATATTCTATAAAAGCGTGAGTTACAGTACGTAACCACCGCCTTATGGATCTAACCTTATGTATACATAAGTTGATTGATGAAAACAATGTCTTACTAAATGAAATCGATATAAAATCGATTAGATATTATTATCTGGAACGAAAATACCCTCTCTTAATATTGGATATAAAAGAAACCGGTGCTAAAGTTTAAAGAAACAAATAAAGAAATAAAATTTCTATTAAAAAGTTAAAATTTAATATTTTGATTTCGTAAGGTAACAAAGAAATAAAATTTGTTTTCTTGGTTTCCTAAAAATATAAAGGAAACCAAATCTGGCGCAGTCGGTATAAGAAAAAAAAGGCAAGGAGGAAATCGCATGCAAAAAACGTGCATGACCTTAACCTCAAACGTAAACCATTGTGGTAATACATCACGCCGCCCTTTTCCAAATTCGCTGAGCTTCACAGTTTAAAGCTGAGCATTTTTCCAAGTGGAAATTAAATCTTTGGCTAAGGACCTATAAACAGAATCCCGGCATATTACCACGTCGAGAGAATATCGACAAATTCAATAGCCGTTCGTAGTCATAACAGCACCGGTATCGCTACGTCGAGAGAACATCGACAACACACAATTATCTTTAAGAATATCCAAGTTGCAACCATAAATCGTTTTATGAAACTTCCAGGGTGCATCGAAATGTCGTATAGTACACATTTTCACCATCTGATGCTCCAATTAAGAGTAAAGAGGTACTACTAAGTTAGCGAATTTGAGCACATGAAATCAGCTATTAAGACACGGAGACAACTTGAATTTGATAAGGAACGTCCTTTAAGTAAGCTAGTTCCAAGTAATATTTGTGAAAATAGAATAACGATGGCAAACGCATCTGCCACTGGTGGACAAGCTAGCTCAAACGGAGGAAATCTTAACACACATCCTAATGTAACGCAACTTTTAGCACATTTAAAAATTCCGGACGCCGTAAAAGATGTGCCAGAGTTTAAAGGCAACTCAACATCGTTATACGATTTTATCGATAATATAGAGGAAATATTAAGTCTTTTGACAGATCTTGGCAGTAATTACACAAAAATTATAGTAAGGTCGGTGCGTAATAAAATTGTCGGTGAAGCTAACGACGTTCTTAATATGTATGGAACAACACTCGATTGGCCACAGATAAGAAGCAATTTAATTACGCACTATGCCGATAAGCGAAATGAAACTATCCTAATTCGAGATCTACATTTTACTAAGCAAAATACAGGCAGCGTCGAAAATTTTTATGCAAAGATTATAGAAATTTTAGCAAGATTAACGAATACCTTAAAAGTGCATGAGTGCGATCAGAATGTAAGAGTAACGAAGCTTAAATTGTATCAGGAAATGTGTCTTAACGTTTTCTTATCTGGACTTAGAGAGAATCTTGGATCCACTATTCGAGCTATGCGTCCTAACTCAATAGCTCAGGCTTTTAATTTTTGTCTCGAAGAACATAACATTCAATATTTGAGAAGTCCTTTGTCGTCAGGAGAAGCTACAAAGCGAGTTTCAGTTCCCAACAATACAAATCCACCACAAACTACTTTTCAAAAATCATTAAGTAGAATCCCACAATCGCAAAGGTCTTCCGACATTTTTGGAAGAACCAATCAGCAATCTAGAAACTTAGACGTGCCAGAACCTATGGATACGTCTAGTGGAAACTCATACCTAAATCGTTCCAATAGCAATTTGCAACCACGTAACCCAACGCAGTACACGGTAAAAGAAGTATTTAACGTAGAATATCCAGATCATCACAATCCAATTTACGAACCAGATTCAGGAACTCAAAAGAGCTCTAACAACCCGTATATATTTTCAAACGAAGGCAAAACCTACGCTTTTAACCCTCACATTTCTTCTAAGCCCCACTTCCATACTAAATACGAAATAGATGACGGAAATTTTCAGATAGCAGCCTCGGAGACTCCATTACATTCGTAGATTTTAACTCACATCAGTCTTGTAATTTGCCTTACATTGATATCGCCGATAGCCAAAATAATAACCTAAAATTTCTCATAGATACTGGTAGTAATATGTCGTTCATAAACCCAGAACTTGTAAACATAGACGTTATCGAAAAAATCAAACCCATTGCAATTAAAACCGTGTTTAATACTCATATGGTCGACAATCAAGTAAGATTTAACTGTTTCAAAGAATTCAACGATAATAAAAAATGTCGCTTCCTTTTATTTAAGTTTCATAGCTACTTCGATGGTCTTATAGGCCTAGAGACTATGAAACAGCTTGGCTAGAAAAGTCTATCCTAAAAACACCAAAGACAGTAATGCCTCTTAAATATAAACCAAGCTATATGTCAAAAAAATACACTGTTCCACCTAGAACCAAAATAGTCGACAATCTGCGTTTGGGCGACGAAGTACTTCAGGCCGTATCTCTTTGGCCGAAAATTCAAAATAGTTACCGATCATAAGCCACTCACTTGGATTTTTTCCCTTACAGAACCTAATTCAAAACTTGTTCGTTGGCGACTTAAGCTCGAGGAGTTTGACTACGAAATAGTTTAAAGAAAGGAAATGAAAACAGTAAAGCAGACGCCTTTTCGAGAGTAGAGATAAATCTCACAGAATCAGTTGAAAATAATGTAGATGATTTAGACTGGAACATGGTACACTCCGCCATAGAAAACCTTAACGACGCAATACCTATATCGGAGCGTCCGATTAAGGACTTTCGTTATCAGGTAATTGTAAATAAACATAACAACTGTGGAACTCAAAAATCTTTAAAAATTTTGTTTAAGAAAAATCGCAGATACACCATAAAGACAACCGATTCCAGTATATTAAAAGATATCGTCGATATCTTAGAGTCGTTTTCCAATTCAAAAAAAACAATCGCCATTCTAAGTGATGATGAAAGCTTCAAAGTTATTCAAGAAGTTTACTCTAAGTATTTTAGCAACAGTAAGTTAACTCTAGTCCGATGTGTCAGGCTTGTGACAGATGTAGTAAAACCCGAAGAACAGGATGAAATCATCCGAAACTATCATAGAAACTCCAATCATAGAGGTGTGAACAAAACATATAACCATCTGAAAAGAAGATACTTTTTTCCAAAAATGAAAGATTCAATAACCAGGGTGCTAAAGAATTGCGAAATATATATGACACTTAAGTACGACAGAAACAATAGACCCATAAAGTTCGAGTTGAGTGACGTCAACACAGTTCATAAAGAAAATTCTTTAACAATTATAGATAAATTCAGTAAATTCTCAAGCGCTTATTTATTGCCCTCAAGAGGTAGCATCTGTATAATACAAAAGCTGACACATTTTTTTTCTCATCATGGTATACCAAAGAAACTTGTTTTCGATAATGCATTGGAATTCACATCAACCATTTTTCAAGAATTTCTTAACTTATACAATATAAAAGCACACATTACTTCAGCAAAAAATTCAACCGGTAATTCACCAGATGAAAGATTCCACTCAACTTTAACAGAAATAATCAGGATTATATACCACCAAGACAGAAATAAGCCAATTAGTGAAATTGTCGATGAAGCGATCCTTACATATAACAACTCCATCCACTCTTCAACTAAACTTACCCCATTTGAGGTAATAACAGGCCATTATTTCAGGTCGACACCATTCCCAGCAAATACTTCCACCATTACGAATCATGATTTCTTAAATAACCATGCCAGAGAATACGAAAAGTTTGCTGAAATTATATTCAAACGAAGTCTTAAAGATAAAGAAAAAAATATAAACAAACTTAACTTGAATCGCATAGAACCAAGAAATTTTAATGAAGATGCCTCGGTTTATGAAGCCGATAATAGAAGAAATAAGCTAGCTCCGAAATTCGTAAAACATAGAGTAAAAAATGATAACAAAATAACAGTAGAAACCGAAAAAAGAAAAATTCATAAACAGAAACTTAAGAACAAATGCAAAAAATTATAAAAAAAAAAAATATATACACAATATTAAAAAATGTTTATTAGCGTAATTAATAGTTTGAGATTCACGTATACCCACGTAAATTAGTCAATATGCTTAAAATAGTAAGGACATGTAAATATTTAATTTAAGCTATCTTCATTACTATTCGTTTTTTTTTTTGGAAAGGGAGAAGTTACAGTACGTAACCACCGCCTTATGGATCTAGCCTTATGTATACATAAGTCGATTGATGTAAAAAATGTCTTACTAAATGAAATCGATATAAAATCGATTAGATATTATTATCTGGAACGAAAAGACCCTCTCCTAATATTGGATATAAAATTAACCGGTGCTAAAGTTTAAAGAAACAAATAAAGAAATAAAATTTCTATTAAAAAGTTAAAATTTAATATTTGGATTTCGTAAGGTAAAAAAGAAATAAAATTTGTTTTCTTGGTTTCCTAAAAATATAAAGGAAACCAAATCTCGTGCAAATACTGGCCTATGCTGATGACATTGATATAATCGGCCTAAACACCCGCGCCGTTAGTTCTGCTTACTCCAAACTGGAAAAAGAAGCGGTAAAGATGGGTTTAATGGTACATGAGGACAAAACGAAGTAGCTGCTGTCATCGAGCAAAGAGTCAGCGCATATGCGCCTTGGCAACCACGCTACTGTTGGCAGCCATAATTTCGAAATAGTAAAAGACTTCGTTTATTTGAGATCCAGCAACAACATCAGCACTGAAATCCAGCGAACAATCAATCTTACCAATAAATGCTACTTTGGACTAGGTAGCAATTGAAAAATAAAGTCCTCTCTCGGCGAACGAAAATCATACTCTACAAGTCACTTATCTTACCCGTCCTGCTATATGGGGCAGAAGCAAGGACCATGACAACAGCAGATGAAGCGGCTTTGGGAGTGTTCGAGAGAAAAGTTCTACGAAAGATTTATGGACCTCTACGCGTTGGCGATGGCGAGTACCGAAGAAGATTTAATGATGAGTTGTACGAGCTATACGCAGCGGCTGCGCTGGCTAGGCCATGTTATGCGAATGAAAGATGATGCTCCGGCCAAGAAATTGTTTCTATCGGAACCCGCCTATGGAAGCAGAGGTAGAGGGCGGCCCCCACTCCGTTGGAAGGACCAGGTGGAAAACGATTTAAACTCCCTTGGTGCGACCAATTGGCGCCGGTTGGCGGAGCGAAGGAGCGACTGGCGCGCCTTGTTGGACGGCCATAACCGTTTAGACGGTTAAGCGCCAATTAAGTAAGTAAGTAAGTAAGGTTTAACGATTTTTGATTTATGATTAATAATATTTGTAAAATTGAATTTATCACAATTGGGCGGTGCCACGCCCATTTTGAAAATTTTTTCAAATTTTTATCAAGAGTCTCAAATCAGTCCACACGTCAAATTTTAGGTGTACTATTTACTAAATAATCAGGTTTTTTGTGTTTTCCAAAATGTTATATACATATATAAAAAGTGGACGTGGTTTTCATCCGATTTCGCTCTTTTTCAATACCAATCTATTCTGGTATTTGGTGAAGATATCTCAATATTTACTCAAGTTATCGTGTTAGCGGACAGACGGACGGACGGACATGGCTCAATCAAATTTTTTTCGATACTGATGATTTTGGTATATCGAAGTCTATATCTATCTCGATTCCTTTATACCTGTACAACCAACCGTTATCCAATCAAAGTTATAATACCCTGTGTACAAGTACAGCTGGGTATAAAAATAAAACTATTTTAGTAAAAGGAATATACCTACAACTTTCTTTTTAATTTTCCAGCTTTGGAACATTTGTCGGCCGGATATTACATTTACGCACTGTGACTTATAAATAGTATGTATGAGTGTTTCGTAATTGTTTTACGCTTCGTTGAAATGCGATTATTTTTGTATTTGTAATTTATAGTCAATTGAAAACGAAGGTCGTTAGCTGCAATGGGGACCACACCACTTCTGACAACGCACAGCTTTAATTTCTGCTTATCTTTATATACAGCATGAAAATTTAAGCGAAATGAACGTCAGCCTGAATGATTTTCAGATCAGTGCATAAAAATGGGAAATTAAACTCAGGGAGGTGTTAAATTATGTAATCAAACGCAAAAACAAATATGTGTTTAAAATATCCGTTTTACTTCTTGAAAGTTACGATAAGAAACATATTGCGCAAGTTTACACATGGTCATAAAATTACATAAGTTAAATGAAGGGATTTTTGAAAAGAGCTCAACAAGTCGGAGCAATGCTAGTGTTGCTAGCATGAGTTAATCTCAGTACCGAAAGAGTAGCTCACGAAGAATTAGCGATTCATGAAAACATGTCCTATCAAACATTGCCGTTTGTAGTTTTGTAAATAACTCATATTTTCGTTTTAATTCGAAGTATTTCTTATGTGTAAAAGTAAAAGTAGTATTTTGAAGTGGTATGCTATATGGCGGAATACAGATTGTAACCGTAAGTGTAGTCATTAATGTGCATACTATAGCGTAATGTATACACCTCCGAGCTTGACTAGCACAGAGTTTGAGAACATGATTCTTGTGATGTCCGTAGAAGCACAGGGTAAATACCCGCATATAATATATGGAGACTTCAAGGCATGGTCAGCTGTATGGGGTAGTAGTCTAACTAACGTTAGAGGTAGAGTTCCTTTCGAAAGCCTTGCACCCCTGAGCTTGGAACTTTTAAATGAACCAGGGAAATATACATTCGACACTGGCAATGGACTCTATTTATAGATCTCACGTTTGCTAGTATCGAAGTAGCGAGACGAGCAAAATGGTTCATCAGTAATGTCTACACATACAGCGACCACAAAGCTATTAGCCTGAAGATAGTGGAAGCTTCACCAAGGACAGCTCCCAACCAACTATAAAGAAGAAGATGGGAACAACATCTTTTTTGAACCAAAAGCATTTTATGTTGTATGAAATGATGCCATAATACGAAGGGCATATGCGGAAGACCTGTCGGTTCAAATATCTACGTCATTACGTATGGCGTGCGATGCTGCCATGCCTAGAAGTCGCGCCAAAGTAAATCGAACTAATGTATATTGGTGGAATGAGAAACTAGCACGATAAACGGCACAGAGGCCACGCTAGACGCCACGATATGATGAGCTACACAGTAATACCCCAAAAAACAGCGCTTAAAAATTCTATAAAAATAGTAAGAGAGCGTGCTTCAAGGAACTGATGGATGGTGCTGATCTTAATCCTTGGGGCTTGCCTAACAGAACGGTGATGGCTAAAATTAGGGGCAGAAATCAGAGCAGCCTACATATCCGATACTAAAGAGAAGAATCGTAAAAACCTTGTTTCCAACACAATATTACTGAACCTATAAAAGCGAGGAACTCCCAGGAATAACAGAACAGCAGGTAACGGATGCAATACAAAAAATCGGGGATAATTTTTTAGCAGGACAGGCTGGAGCACCAAATTATAGCCCTTAAATCAGCCATAAGGTCAATAATAAGCAGTGACGACTAAATCGCCTTTCCCCCAGCGACGTTATGCCTAACGACCGTACCACGGGTGGTGAACACATGAACACTATTAGGGTGGTTTCATTAGGCCACTTGAAGCCATTGCCCCAACGTCCAAGAAAAAAAAAAGAAAAGGAAGAATGTAAGTGGTAGAGTTGATATGATCTAAAACAGACAGCAAATTAAGACAAGGCAAGGCAAGGCCAAAGGCGGGAGGAAAGTAAAGATTGGAGCTCAAACCAGAGACCAAAACCGAAACGGAATGGCGTGTTATACATTTTTTATCGAATTATAAACGGTTGGTTATCAATGAGTTTTCGGTTTATTATCGACGGGTTATAGGCTTGTAATTCATTTCGGTTTGTTATAGGTGCATTATGGACGAGGTATATGCGATCGATTTGTTATCGATGTGTTATAAATTTGCTATCGATAACGAAAATTACCAATGACATACTGATTTCTAATCTACGTGTTATCGAAAAGTTATCGGTTTAGCATCAAAAGGCACTCGATTATTTATCAAAAAGTTGTCGACTTGCTACCGAGAAATATTCGATTTGTTATTGGAGTGTTACCAATTTGTTATCGAAGGGTTTTCGATTTGAAAAGTAATCGATTTTTTATCGGATTGAAAATAGTTTGTTATCGGCATGTCATCGATTTGTTATCGAAGACTCATCGGTTTGTTATGAAACAGATAATGAAAAAAATTTAATATAAAATCGATGACACATCGATAGCAAGATGATTACAAAGCAAAAATAAGACGATAAGACGCTGACAGAAAGTTTTTCTATGCGGGGTTGCCCCTCGGAAATGATTTTCTGTTATGAAAAGCTTCTCAGTGAAAAGGGATGGCCTAGGAGGTTCGATGCGGTCATATAAAATCGTTCTCGAGATGGTCGGGCTCGTACCTAAATGGTGTGGAACGTACCGCATCTATATCCGTCTAAGGGCCATCAACATCAATAACACTCTCTAAAACCTTCGGGGAGTGTCTTTGTCGCTACAACAACAACCACCAATTGCCCATTTCTGGAGGCAAACTGAGTAATCCCTGTTAATGAAATAAACTTCTTGTGGACCAACCAGGATGATTGTGAGGTCTCAATGTCCTTATGGTCATGTTTACATAGGAAAAGAACGAATCTCGAAACGAATGAAACTAAAAAGAAACTGCAATGGAAAGACCTACTGACTATGGCGCATACACTCAGAGAAAAACGCCGTTCCAAAATCCAGTACCACCGTACTCAATTCAAGCTTTTCATGTTCTTACTTTTTTGTTCTTGAAAAACGAACGACCTGTTCGCAAAACAATAACCTTGTTCTTGAACTGACAACGACTTCTTGAAAAGAGAACGGCTGGTCTTAAAATATGAACAAATGTTCTTAAATTAAGAACAATGTTCTTAAATTAAGTACAAGAAAAAAGAAACGGTAAAATTCGTGTGTACTACAATGTTAAATACAACATTTGGCACAAGCTATCAAGCAGTTGTAGTGGCCCAGCGGTTATGATGTTGCGATTGTGATAGTGTGGCGCGAGTTCGATCACCGTCAAACTCTAAAGTTTTTTAAAACAATTTTTGTATATTCTATTTTTTTAACTCTTATTTTTCGTTGAGTTCCATTCACATATGCACAGCTAATTCTCAATCTTGTTATGCTGTGCTTTAAATATATATTCAGATTGCATCATCAAATAAGAAAAATTTCTCAATAAGAGAAATTATATAAAAAATGCATATTATGCGTTTTTTCATACCTTTTGGAATTTTAATAATAATTTTTTTTTGTTATTACTATTTTTTATTAATGACAAAAAAATTATTTATTAATAAAAAAAATAAATAATTGGTACCTTTCCACTCCCACCAATGATCAAGCACAAACCGTTCTTGAATTGAGACCGAAAAATGTTAAATCGACCACAAATCGTTCTCGAACCATGAGAACGAAAAATCTTAAATCAAGCCCAAGTAGTGCTTGAAATGAGCACAGAAGATTCACACATCAATAACAAAATGGTCTTAAAATACGAACGGTGTGCTTGGAAAAACTATTCATAAAACAAGCCCATCGGTCACGAGTTAAGAAAAAACGTACTTAACAGACTTTTGTCAACGAATGTTCTTAATTGTGAACTTGTTTCGTTCGTTTTACAACGATTTTTTCTTTGAGTGTACCTGCAACCTTCCTATGCAGATGCTGTCTGAATGAAGAAAAATAAGAGTTGATTAATCATTTTCTCTACCGATGATCAGGATTGCACATAAACCGACTTAGATTTCTGCGCGCTATTAACTTCTTGCTTTTATATCAAAATCATGAATATCGCCAGTTGTTATGGCGCAGTAGTACAACCCCAAGGATAGGATAACAAACAATACGAATGTAATCATTTGCAAACAGATGGTACAAGGAAATGGAAAAAATTGGTCCGGTGTTTGTTTATACCAAATACTGTACACAATCCTGCCAAACAAAAGATATTTTATTTAATAGTATGTTTCAATTACTTGAACAAATGCAGATAAATATATGTACTGTAATTCGTATTACGTTTTACGATCACGGATCGAAAACCATTTTCACTCAAATGATAGATATGAAACGGTAATCATTTTTTGAAAATGAGAATTAATTATGGATATTATGAGTACGAATTCTCCCTATCTAACATATTGTAACGAATTTGCTGCAAATCCTCTTATTTGCCCCTTTTGCTAGGTTCGTATCGCTAAACTGTTGAATAAATAACTCCAATATTGAATAATGGAAAAATGGCCTTTATTAAAATGCTTCACAATAACACTCAAACTGTGCAACGAATAGCTTAATAACCAAACTGATAGCTCAAATGAAACTCCACTAATCAAAATAATACTGGTATTGCTCGCTAGATATCTTCTTAGTCGTAATTGCTGATCAACTCAAATCCAACTGAATTACTTCTTACTCGCCTGCACTGCTTTTATAGTTTACGCTGCATACTTCTAGGCTCTTCGATTTCCAGAAGTTACTAGTTGTTTCGGCTACAAAATCGCCAGCCACAACTACGTGCACAAATTATTGCCCTCTCTTGTGACCACTGAGATAAGATATATGCATGTGTTTGTGCATTGCCGCTCCGCTGCTCGTATACGTACATATGTGTAGATGCAATTATTTATTCGTTTATGTAGATACATAAAGATTGAATTATTGATGTGAATGTTTGTAGTTAACAGTCTCTCGCGCGCACATAGCCGTATAAGTAAATGCATCTGTGTGTGACATCTCTCTGGGCTGCCTTATATATGTGTATACTTGATTTGATTATTAACGTAAATACTGCTTGGCATGGCCTTAGCATCGCCTTAGTGATGGGATAACTTAGGGGTGGTAATATCCGTGACACTGCCCTCCACCTAAGTCTGATCGTCCCGATCAGACAAATCTCTCGATCTAAACGTTGCCAGCCTTTCTAAATGGACCACTTTCATTTTGGTTCGTGGTTTACCGATGGTTTGTATGCGGTACACTACATCGTTGATCCGTTTTACAACTTTGTATGGGCCTTCCCAATTACACTGCAATTTCGGGGACAAACCTTTTTTACGTTGTGGGTTGTATAACAGCACCAAATCTCCTTCCTGAAAACCTTCGGAATTAATTGCTTTATCGTATCTGGCTTTCATCTTGTCACTCATAATCTTTGTTCGTTGCCTTATCAGATCATGTATTTCTCTTAGCTCTTCTTCCAAATCACTAGTGGATTTCCTGACATTTCTCTCCGCATTGGCATCTATCCCAAACTTCAAATCAGCTGGCAGTCTAAGGTCATTGCCAAAAATTACTTTTGCAGGGGTTTGGCCCGTTGTCTCATGCACTGCTGATCGATAAGCCATCAAGAATAATGGTATGCGGGTATCCCATTCTTTATGGTACTTGTCTACTACTTTCCTTAAGTGCTCCTCCAATGTTCTATTGAATCGTTCTACCATACCATCGGATTGAGGATGCAATGCAGTTGTCCGTGTTTTTCGAATGCCCAATGACTTACACATTTCCTGGAACACAGCTGATTCGAAATTCCTGCCTTGGTCAGAATGTAACTCCATTGGTACACCATACCTTGCAACCCATTCGTTTTTAACCACTTCTGCTACTGTTTCTGCTTCTTGGTTTGGGATTGGGTATACCTCTGGCCATTTACTGAAATAATCCATAACCACCAGTACGTATTTGTTTCCGCGGTTACTAGTAGGAAATGGACCTGCGACATCCATGGCGATCCTTTCAAATGGCGCACCTGAGTTATATTGCTTCATCTGGCCATGACTTCGTGTTCTGGGCCCTTTCGCTCTGCTGCAAACCTCGCAGTTCGCAATCCACTCAGTGACCGACTGACGGCAACCAACCCAATAGAATCTCTGTTTAATCTTCTCGAGCGTCTTCGTGATTCCAAGATGACCTCCGCTTGGACCATTATGCAGCTCGCTGAGCACGTCAGGAATCCTCTTTCTGGGAACAACTATCAGTTTATTCTTGTATTTACCATCCTCACTCTCCCATACTCGATGAAGGCAACCGGATATCAATTCTAGACTGTTCCACTGTGCCCAATATGACTTCGCAATGGGACTCTCTGCTGACATCTCTTCTCTGTTTGGTCTTTCATTTCGTTCGAGCCCTTGCATAACACGTGACAGATCTGCATCTTCTAGCTGGCACTTTCTTAGCTGTTCCTTGTCCCATTCATCTGTACATGTTATATTCATTAGCCGGACATCTATAATGTCTTCTTTAGCCTCGGCTTTTGAACAGTGCTTGCATTCCAAACTACATGGTCTTCGTGACATTGCATCAGCATTTCCATGGGTACTACCTTTTCGATGCTCAATGGAAAAGTCGTAGCTTTGTAGTCGCTCGATCCACCGTGCCAATTGTCCTTCCGGATTACGGAACTGCAGAAGCCATTTCAACGCTGCGTGATCTGTCCTGACACGGAATCGCTGGCCGTAGAGGTATTTGTGAAAATGTTTGACGCACTCTACCAATGCCAACAGCTCTCTCCGCGTAACGCAGTAGTTCCTCTCTGGTTTTCCAATCGAACGGCTGTAATATGCAACTACCTTCTCCTGTCCATCGGCCAGTTGTGATAAAACGCCTCCTATAGCATATCCACTCGCATCTGTATCTAGAATAAATGTTGCTCCTGGAAGCGGATATGCTAACATTGGGGCAGTGCACAAACGCTCCTTCAATGTTTGGAAAGCCACTTCTTGCTCCTTCTTCCATTCAAAAGCTTTGTTTTTTCTTGTAAGCTCATGGAGGCTATGGGCTACGCTGGAAAAATTTGGTACAAATCGGCGGTAATATGTGCACAGCCCAAGAAAACTTCTCAATTCATGTAGGTTCTGTGGTCTTGGCCAATCCTTTACAGCCTCTATTTTTTCGTTCGCAGTGCAGATGCCCTCTGTCGTTACCTTGTGACCCAAATAATTGACTTCCTTTTTAAACAGCGCACACTTTTTGGGACTTAACTTCAGACCAGCGCCAGCTATTCTCTGGAAAACTTCCTCCAAGTTCTTAAGATGTTCATCAAAGTTCTTGCCCAATACGATGATGTCGTCCAGGTACACCAAGCATGTTTTCCAATGTAGTCCTTTCAGTACCTGGTCCATGAGTCTCTCAAAAGTAGCTGGTGCATTACATAGTCCAAAGGGCATTACTGTAAATTGCCAAAGACCATCTCCGACGCTGAAGGCTGTTTTCTCTTTGTCTTCTTCCTTTACCTCCACTTGCCAGTAGCCGCTTTTCAAGTCCAGTGTGGAAAACCATTTCGTACCAGAGAGCGAGTCCAGAGTGTCGTCAATTCTTGGCAATGGGTAGCTATCCTTTTTCGTAACGTCATTCAACTTCCGGTAGTCCACGCAAAACCTCATTTTTCCATCCTTCTTCTTTACAAGTACTACCGGTGAGCTCCAGGGACTAGCTGATGGTTCGATGACGCCGCTGTCGCTCATTTCTTGTATAATTTGACTCACAACTTGCCGCTTCGCCAGTGGAACACTACGTGGAGCTTGACGGATCGGCCTCGCATCTCCAGTGTCAATTTGATGTTTCACAACGTTGGTGCGGCCTGGTTTAGAACCATCCTGGTCAAATATGTTCGCGTACTTTAGGAGCAGTTGTTTTGCCTTACTCTGATATGCTTCCTCTAGCCCCTGCGTCCATGCCGTGATGTCATTTGAAAGATTAGTATTACTGGCTGAAACGTGTTCCTGGAGCTGTTCACAGTTAATAATTACTTCAGCCTCTTGGCATTTTCCCAAAATAGCTCCTTTAGTCAGTTTGAGTGGTGAATTGAACTCATTGAGTACTCTTACCGGAACACGTCCATCTTGTTTTGTCATAGCCAGGGTTTTTCCTACAAGTATGTTCAGTGTTGATCTGTTTGCTGCTTCGACAACCCACAATTTGTTTGTCCCACAATCTCCATCAACCTTTGCCCAGATGACTGCTTCGGATTTTGGTGGTATTCGCTGACTCTCTTCCACCAGCACTCGTTTACTGCTGTAGCCTCTCTCGTAGCCGAAATTAAGTGGTACATCCATGTTCTTATATCGCATCGTCTTGCTTTGCATGTCGATCTTGATGCCCTGGTCGATTAAGAAGTCCACTCCAATTATGATTTCATCAACAATCTCTGCCACTATAAAATTGTGTACTACCGTGACGTTCCCAATTGCGACTTCACATGATACTTCTCCTAGAACCGTGCTGTCTTCTCCAGTGGCTGTACGCAATCTTGCTCCATGCAATGGTGTTATCTTCTTGTTGACTAAATCCGCTCGAATGATGGAATGAGATGCACCCGTATCTACAGTCAGTAAACGTTCCTTTCCATCCACATGTCCTCCGACAGTAAGATTGTTTGACCTTCTTCCAATTTGTGAGATAGAGATTATGGGGCATTCAATTGAGGGAGCCAGCTGTCGCCCCTTGCGGCTGACTCGCTTTAGTTTAACGATTGAGTGGACTTGGAGATTTGCTCATCTCCTTCAGCTCTGCGTTTACGGCCACCCACATTGTTGGAGCTATTCGGACCGGTGCTGCAATGTCGTGCAATATGACCTGGGTTGCCGCACTTGAAACACTTAATAACTCCGGCATTTTTCTGTTGTGATCCCTTCAGTGCTTCCAAAATTGTGTCTACCCATTCTGGCCTTTCTACTTCTACACGATGAGCCTTATATGCTGGTTTACTTAATAGGGAGGCAGTTTCCTGAGTCAATGCATGTGATACCGTTTCAGCAAATGTGAGCTTTGGGTTTGCGTATGTAGCTCGCTTCGTTTCCACGTCCCGTATGCCATTTATAAAACTCTGGATTTTTACCCTCTCGGTGTATTCCACGGGTGCGTCCGCATTTGCGAGATGAGCCAACCTTTCAACATCCGAGGCAAACTCCTGCAAAGTCTCATTCGCTCTTTGGTGACGGTTTTGCAACTCAATTTGGAATATCTGTTTCCTATGCTCGCTTCCGTAACGTCTCTCGACAGCGGCCATCAATGCTTCATAGTTGTTCCGCTCTCCTTCGGGAATCGTCTGTAGGATTTCGGCTGCTGGCCCCTTCAATGCCACGAACAGTGCAGCAACTTTATCTTCAGCATTCCATTGGTTCACTGCTGCGGTCTTCTCAAACTGTAGCTTAAAGACCTGAAAAGGAACAGAACCGTCAAAAGATGGAGTTTTTACCTTTGTATTACCCGCTGAAGCAGCCGGCCGATTAAATTGCAATTCCTGTATACGACCTCTCAACGCATCCACCTCTGCCTCGAATTTTTCTTCAAACTGCATTATTTTTTCGTCCATGCGCGCTTCGAGTTTTGATGATATACGCGCCTCTTGTGCTTCTAGTTGTACTGTTATGCGTGCCTCTTGTTCTTTCAGTTGGGTTGCCATATATGTCTTTTGTTCTTCCAGCTGTGATGACATATTTGTGGATATTTGTGATGATATTTCTGTTATACGTGCCTCTTGTGCTTCCATCTTGGATGTTAAAAGTGTCTCCTGCGATTCTAGTTGTGATGCCATATATGTCTTCTGTTCTTCCATCTTGGATGTTATACGGTTCTCCTGCGATTCTAGTTGTGATGCCAGTTGAGATGACACTGTCGATGTTTGAGCAGATATTGCAGCTAAAATCATGTTCAAATCTGTACTGGTAACCGTCTGCGGTGTTTCGTTCTTCTCTTCAATTTTTGTTGTCTCCTCGCCATCAAGATGAAAGACATGCTCTTCCACATCAATTCCTTCTGCTTCCATTGCTTCTCGTAGCCGTGCCTGAAGTTCGAGTTTAACGCCGCTTGTATTCAATCCACGGCTCTCCAACTCCTTCTTCAGTTGCGGGATCTTCAATTCACTTAACTTTGCCATGTCCTTGTTGTCCTCCGGAATTTATTCAACAATTCCTCTCCTGACACCAATTGTAACGAATTTGCTGCAAATCCTCTTATTTGCCCCTTTTGCTAGGTTCGTATCGCTAAACTGTTGAATAAATAACTCCAATATTGAATAATGGAAAAATGGCCTTTATTAAAATGCTTCACAATAACACTCAAACTGTGCAACGAATAGCTTAATAACCAAACTGATAGCTCAAATGAAACTCCACTAATCAAAATAATACTGGTATTGCTCGCTAGATATCTTCTTAGTCGTAATTGCTGATCAACTCAAATCCAACTGAATTACTTCTTACTCGCCTGCACTGCTTTTATAGTTTACGCTGCATACTTCTAGGCTCTTCGATTTCCAGAAGTTACTAGTTGTTTCGGCTACAAAATCGCCAGCCACAACTACGTGCACAAATTATTGCCCTCTCTTGTGACCACTGAGATAAGATATATGCATGTGTTTGTGCATTGCCGCTCCGCTGCTCGTATACGTACATATGTGTAGATGCAATTATTTATTCGTTTATGTAGATACATAAAGATTGAATTATTGATGTGAATGTTTGTAGTTAACAGTCTCTCGCGCGCACATAGCCGTATAAGTAAATGCATCTGTGTGTGACATCTCTCTGGGCTGCCTTATATATGTGTATACTTGATTTGATTATTAACGTAAATACTGCTTGGCATGGCCTTAGCATCGCCTTAGTGATGGGATAACTTAGGGGTGGTAATATCCGTGACAATATGTTATTACTCCGATTCATCACCTTTGGGCTATTGTGATTTCAGAAATAGTTTTAGATCACGGATCACAACACACAATAAGGGCCCAATTTTGTAGTCCAATCAATTTTAGTCTCACAAAGTACAAATACTCAAAAAAATTCAGAGAACTCCAAATAAAAAGTTCTAAATTTTCGTAAATTTTTTTCCAATTTTCCAATTTTTTTGAAAACGTTTTTGAAATTAATTAGCATAGCAAAAGCTAGAAATTTACACAATTTTTTTCTGAAAAATTCGAAAATAAAACAAGTAAATATTTCTAAGTTCGGGTGTAACCGAACAATATATACTTATACAATTGTACATTTCATTTCAGATAAATTACTTTTCAACATAACACGTGGCACCGCCCGTTAAAAAAAATGTCTCCCCATTTCCAACTACAATAAAACTTGATGACTGAAATATCATTGATTCAAAACTATTTTTTGCTAAGTTATAGCTTATTATTCTAGTCTAAGACCCTTTTAAACTTGTTTTATATATAAGTTGCCGTGGTCTTTAAGCGATCTCGTCCATTTTTTCTAGAAATATTTCCTGCTATAAGGAAAATCTGTGTACCCAATTTTATTACGATCCGTTAATTGTTTTTCGAGTTAATGCTCCCGAAACATAGAAAATTGCTTAGTCATAAAATGGGCGGTGCACGCCCATTTTTTTAAACTCGAAGTTTTTCCTATTGTTATAAATCCACTTGGGAAATGACATACCATTGATATAAACCTCTTTTTTGAAAAGATATAGCTTATTTTATTCGTCCACGACCCTTTTAAAAATCTCTTATATAAAAGTGGGCGTGGTCCTTAACCGATTTCGTTGATTTTTCTTCAAAGCATTCCCTATAGTAAAGGCAACCTCTGCCGAATTTTGTTACGATAGTTTTAACGATCTTATGATTAATAGTATTTGTAAAATTTATTTTATCACATGTGGGTGGTACCACGCCCATTTTAAAAATGTTTTTCGACTTTTTATCAAGAGTCTCAATATCAGTGCACACGTAAAATTTCAACATTCATCATCATCATCATTTATTTAATAGTTCGTTATTAGTACAGTAAGATAACATAATCTTTTATCGTACAACACAAAATTATTAAAAGTCAAGTGAATCGTATTCATTTATAATTATACATACATATAATTAATTTAACAAATTTTAAAACAGAATAAATAGCTTAAGTATAAAAATCATAGAAAAAGGAAGGTAAGAAGTCAATAGAGGATAGGTTGCATTATGTTGATGGTTGGTTTATGTTTTATTAGAAAAAACTATAAAGAACACGTCTATAGTTGTTTTGGTTTAAAGAGTTTCTCACAGTAGACGGTGTTGAGTTCCAGAGACGTATGGTGTTGACGAAGAACAGCCTAGCCGATGCCACATAATAAAAACTCGGTATATTCAGAGTACATGACCTGGTGGACTTATTAAACGCAAGTTTGTCATACAAGTACGGGGGAGACTTCGTTAAGATTAGTCTGAATAAAAATATGGAACTCCTTGCCCTTTGATACTCAGTTATGTGGCAATCTAATAGACGAGATCTCCATGCAGATACATGGTCAAATTTGTGCAAGCCATACACATACCGAGTGACGTGGTTGAAAGCAACCTCCATTTTATGGGCAGAGCTCGAGTCTAATGCATTGTATACCAACTCTGAGTATGTTATGATTGGCATAATGAGCTGTATGGCTAGCTTTCTCCTAATTTGGAAGGGAGTGTAGGGCGCGGACTGCCTCAGATTACGCAAAATGCCATAAACTTTACCCATCACGGCGTTAATATGGTCGCTGCCATTAAGACTGGAATTAATCACTATACCAAGATTCTTTACTTTATTGACGGTCTTCACGTTAGAGTTGCCAATAATTATTGCAGGTATTTGAAGGCTCGATATGTTTTTCTTAGCAATAGGTAACATGTATGATTTTGAAACATTGAGACATAGGTCATTGTCATTCGCCCAACATAATATGGATGACAAATCACTATTTACTCGACAACATAAGTCACATATATCAGTAAACTCACTAGACAAATACAACTGAATATCGTCAGCGTACGCATGCACATTAACAAATTTACACACATTAAACACATCGTTTATAAAGAGACTAAATAGCAAAGGCCCAAGTATAGACCCTTGAGGAACACCAGCTGTTAACTCCTTTGGCTGCGATACATCAGCACCGTTGCTCACGAGTTGTGACCGGCCGAATAGGTAACTTTTTATCAAGTTGTGAGCGTTGTTACCGAATCTAAAGTATCGTTGCAAATTGTAACATAACAATGAGTGGTTAACAGAGTCGAATGCCTTGGAAAAGTCGAGTAAGCATAGAAGCGTTAGTTGGCCTTTGTCAAAGGGCACGCATATGTCATCCAAAATTTTTATTAGGGCAGTTGAGCAGCTATGTCCAGCTCTGAATACGGACTGACACGGAGATAATAAGTTATGTTTAAGCATGTGTGTGCCAATTTGCTCCGCTAGTAAACCTTCGAATGCTCTAGACAAAATTGGTAAAATGCTTATAGGTCTAAAGTCTCCCGGAGAATTTGCCTTCCTATTTTTAGGATGAGGTAGAACCTTGGCCACTTTCCATACATCCGGAAAGCATGAGGTTGTAATAGAGTGATTGATGATATGAGTTATTGTCCCTATTATGAACGGAAGAATAATTTTCAAAAATTTGGAAGGGATTTCATCCACTCCTATAGCTTTGGTTTTAATTTTGAGGATGCACCTTATGACATCAACTTCTGTCACCGCAGAGAACTCAAGCCTCTCCCCCGAATTACATGCAGGTACACAATACAGGGAATTCACAGGACTTAAACTATACCTAGGACCACTAAGAAATGCATTATTAAGCACATCGGACTTCAAGGAGCATTCGGAAATGGCCTTACCACAAACACGCAAACTTTTTCAATTTCGCCACAAAACACTGGGTGGAAGATCTGAACCCAAACGTGACGAGTAGAGCTTGCACTTTTCCATTTTAATAATCTTTGTGGCTGTATTTCGCGTATATTTATAAAATACCCAGTCTGATTCCCGCCTTTTCTTTTTCCAAATGGAATAGGCCTTATTCCTCGTTTTAATTGCATCTAGCACTTTCCTATTAAACCAGGGGCATGTTAAGGACTTAACCTCTCGAGTGCGCATGGGGACATGATTCTCAAGTGCATCAGTTATTTGGTTGTTAAGAAACCCCAGCTTCTCATTTACGGTTGGAAGACGCCAACATTCACACCAATCGACACTAGACAAATGGGAGAAAAGAGCGTTTTGGTCAAGTGAGCGGTAACCTCTATAACTATATGTAGTTCCTATGCTAGGTTGGTCAAATTTGAGGTCAAGTGAACAAAATATAAGATCATGGTCTGAAATAAACGATAACTGGTCAAATTTTAGGACAATTGTAGGGTCAGCGATAATAAAATATTCCAACAGGCTAGGACTACAGTTATGAGCATATTTAGTAGGTACACTTGTGTTAACAACAGAGAGACCTGCTCCAGCTACGTTATCAAGGAGCCTAACACTGGAACACTCGCGAACATTTAGATCTCCACATATAACCAAATAATTATAGTCGACTACATATGAAGCCAAAGGCGAAAATAGTGCGTCAAAGCTTATCGACTTGTGGGGATTGTACACACATGAGACAAACATTTTAACAGAATTACTATACAATTCGACAAACAAATACTCTACCCCCTGGACCCTCAGACATCTTTATACATTTCATTTTGATACTATTTTTGCAATATATCGCAACGCCTCCACCTTTTTATCCTTTCTGTCATTTCGGATTAGGCTATAGCCATCGATGGTAGCGTGAATGTCATCCAACTCTGGCGTAAACCAAGTTTCTGAAACACAGATTACATCCACAGCAGAAGATTCAAACACATACCTGGCGTAATCCATCTTTTCATTGAATAGACTTCTAGCATTGAAGTGAACAATGTTGAATCCCGTTTGTTGTTTACACAGCAAGTTTACCATCGCAAGGCTGTTATCGACAGCACCACTTACGCCTCTGCTAGGAGACATAGTATTATTTACTAAATAATAAGGTTTTTTGTGTTTTCCAAAATGTTATATATATAAAAAGTAGGCATGGTTATCATCCGATGTCGCTCATTTTCAATACCAATCTTTTGGGTGCAGATAAGCTCGTGTACCAAATTTGGTGAAGATATCTCAATATTTACTCAAGTTATCGTGTTAACGGACAGACGGACGGACGGACGGACATGGTTCCATCAAATTTTTTTCGATACTGATGATTTTGATATATGGAAGTCTATATCTATCTCGATTCCTTTATATCTGTACAACCAACCGTTATCCAATCATCTGTGTGCAAAGCATACTGAGTATAAAAAGAATAATTAAATCTACGAAATTTCATACAAAATGGCCATTGCCAGTTTCCTGATCATTGCTCTGTATGTACATTAAGCTGGGTCGATTTATTAACCTATATCGCGCCACCGATGTTTCGATAGGTTTTGGGCTCAGGGAAAAAATAATTTTCGAGCTTGCAAAATTTGAGTTTTTTGAATTTTTTTCTTTGATTTTTAAGGTTTTTTTCATGACCTACTTAAACAATTTTCATTTGATTTTAAAATTTTCATTATACCCTGTCCGACTCAAAATTGTCCGCTAAAACTTTGGCGATAACAGTTTTTTGGAAAAAAAAATTATTTTTTGGGTTTTGAGGAGTGTTTTGGTGAAAAAATTTATTTTTTCGCCATTTTTTTTTAAGGGTTTCTTCAGAAACGTGCAAAAGTGTTGCCGATGAAAACGAATTTGTCTCATAGTTCCTATCCCACTTAAAATTATGCGATAAAAACGTTGGCATTAACAGTTTAAAAAAAAAATTTTTTTTTTGGTTTTTGGGACTTGTTTTGGTCGAAATCGATTTTTTTTCATTTTCAAGGCTCCAAATCATTTTTTGTGTATACATATGTTTCCGTTAGACCCACCAATAAGTATACCCACCCTCAATTTTTGAGATATCTTGATGGAATTGGTAAGCAGGCATATTTTGATTGTGGATTTGACATTTGCCGGAATCGACCGGCTCGGACCACTATAGCATATACATACCTCCCATACAACCGATTGTTCAATAAGAGGGTTTTCGCCATTTCTGCCTCATTTTAACAGCTAGCAACATCAAATTTTACCACAAGCTTACGTATTGGGCATAGATCGTTGTCTGAAAAAATCGTCAAGATCGGACATATTTATAATAAAAATCGCTTTCGAAAAAAATGATGAAAATCCTCTTACCTGAACAGTCGGTTGTATGGGATATATATTATGCTTCCAAATTTCATTTCTGCTTACCAAATTTCAGCAAGATATCTCAAAAATTGAGGGACCAGTTTGCGTTCAAACAAACGGACGGACGGACGGTACAGACGGACATGGCTAAATCAACTTAGCTCGTCCCCTGATCATTTTGGTATACTTATTGGTGGGTCTAAAGGAAACATATACATAAAAAATTATTAAAAATGAAAAAAAACGACCAAAACAAGTTGCAAAAACAAAAAAAAATTTTTTTTTTTTAAACTGTTATCGCCAAAGTTTTTAGCGGACAATTTTGAGTCGGACAGGATATACATGAACATTTTAAAATCAAATAAAAATTTTTTAAGTAGGTCATGAAAAAAACCTTAAAAATAAAAGAAAAAAGTCAAAAAACTCAAATTTTGCAGGCTCGAAAATTATTTTTCTGGGTATACTTAGTGGAACTTTTTTTTCCTTAGCCCAAAACCTATCGAAAAATCGATGGCGCGATATGGGTTAACTTTCGTCCATGCAAATCAACTCAGCTTAATGTACATACATACATTATGTATGTAGTAATATAAATTTTAATCTTTATATAACAGTGAGAAATGTCGTAAACTAACTTTATAGTTTATATGTACTTGTAATAGAATGTTCAACCTTATTCCTTGTGGGCATACTGCAATGTACACGTCGTATTAATTTTATTTTTATTAGACTGGTGAAGGTTATAAGTTAGAGCCTGGAGCGTAAGAGCGTTAACAATACAATAAGCTTACCTGATTTAGCAGTAACAGAACGATATGGTGATGAAAGGATACGTATTTATTACTTAGTGTGTATGTTTGTATGAGTGCAAGTAAAATTTTTTTTGCCTTGTTAAGAAATATTTATTGCATTCAAAAGTCACAAAAGGCCTCTAAGCCCTGCGCATGTTAAATAATTAAAATGTAGGAAGATTGAGATCATCTCTTGATGTACTAGTCCGCTTCGTCCAGGACGACGTCCACAGAAACGGTAAACTGCGTCTCGTCCTCATTCAACGGTTGGTTCAGTGAGCTTATTTGTGTTATGTTTAGAGCTTCAGATGTACGACACACGCGTATTACCAGTCTTCGCATTCTATGGCATACCCAGGTAAAGTCGCTATGTGTGGCATAGAGGTGCTGCAAGTGTGGCGTTAGTAGCGCATCGTTCTATTCTACGGCAACGTCCGCTACTTTTGACCACTATCTGCCGGGCGAGTGCATATATGTACACGCAAGAGTGGATAATCTTGTAGATTGTGATTAGAGGTTCCCCATCTCACTTTCATTTGCGGCGCTCTCTCTGCCTTTGTTTGACCTGCGATATTGAGCTTGATGGTGATTTGATTATAATCACTGCCCATCAAGATCCTCCTTAACCCTCTATTCAAACGCTTTATAGCATTCCCTATTCGACAGAGCTTACGTTGAAATCTCCAGCGACAACCACGTTACAAGTTTGATCACGCAGAGCGTAAATTTGCTTAAGATTATCCAACTAGTTTGGTACAGGTCTTGTTCTGTGGATGTCAGATATCATGAGCACATCCACACCGTCAAACACTTTTGATCTTATAAGGTTCGCTGCTGATGATCGCATAGCTTACCTTGCTACCCAAAAACAGTTAGTCCAGCAAAGCATCAGCTTACCTACTTCGATTTAGGCTGCTTTGAATAAAGATGTTTATTTGCGCACCTGTACGCATTACCAGCACCAAGCACAGGAAGCACTTTTTCTTTTCGGTAGCGATCGAGACCTGATGGCCATTTTGATTGCACTTTCAGTCAAGGCCCTTGCAGTCTGCTTTTCGCTGTCCGTAGCTTAGGTACCTAAAGCATCGCGTACATCTACCCTCTGCATCGCAGCCAACCGATACGAATATCTCTAATAAAAGGAAGACCACAGTTCTTCCTATGGCTCATAAAAGCCCTTTATCGCCACATCATGCCGTTTCATTAGTTTGCTATTGATATTGATTGAGGTTATCGATGAGGTATCAACTTTTTATCGAAGATTTATCGGGTTTTTATCGATTTACCATCGAAAAGTTGTTAATTTTTTAACGAAAAGTTATACATAGATATTTCGATGAAATATATTGTCACGGATATTAGCATCACTAAATTATCCCATCACTAAGGCGATGCTAAGGCCATGCCAAGCAGTATTTACGTTAATAATTAAATCAAGTATACACATATATAAGGCAGCCCAGAGAGATGTCACACACAGATGCATTTAATTATGCCTATGTGCGCAAACTACAAACATTCACATCAATAATTCAATCTTTATGTATCTACATAAACGAATAAATAATTGCGTCTACACATATGTACGTATACGAGCAGCGGAGAGGCAATGCACAAACACGTGCATATATCTTATCTGAGTTGTCACAAGAGAGAGCAATAATTTGTGCACGTAGTTGTGGCTGGCGATTTTGTAGCCGAAACAACTAGTAAGTTCTGGAAATCGAAGAGCCTAGAAGTATGCAGCGTAAACTATAAAAGCGGGGCAAGCGAGTAAGAAGAATTCAGTTTGATTTGAGTTGTCAAGCAGTTTGATTAAGACGATATCTAGCGAGCAATAGCAGTGTTATTTTGAATAGTAGAGTTTCATTGAGCTATCAATCAGTGTGGTTATTAAGCAAGCTATTCGTTGCACAGTTTGTTATTGTGAAGTACTTTAATAAAGGCAATTTTGCATTATTACAAATTGGAGTTATTTATTCAACAGTTTAGTGATTCGAACTTAGCAGAGGATTGCAAATAAGAGGATTTACAAGCAAATTCGTTACAATTGGTGTCAGAAGAGGAATTGTTGAATAAATTCCAAAGGACAACAAGGACATGGCAAAGTTCGGTGAATTGAAGATCCAGCAACTAAAGAAGGAGTTGGAGACCCTGGATTGAATACAAGCGGCGTTAAGCTTGTACTTCAGACACGGCTACGAGAGGCAATGGAAGCAGAAGGAATTGATGTGGAAGAGCATGTCTTTCATCTTGATAGCGAGGAGACAACAAAAATTGAAGAGAAAAACGAAACATCGCAGACGGTTACCAGTACAGACTTGAACATGATTTTAGCTGCAATATCTGCTCAAACATCGACAGTGTCATCTCAACTGGCAGAACAGCAAACATATATGGAATCGCAGGAGAACCGAATAACATCGAAGATTGAAGCACAGGAAACAAAAATTTCTTCACAACTTGAAGAACAGAAGACGTATATGGCATCCCAACTGGAATCGCAGGAGACACGCATAACATCAAAGATGGAAGAACAAGAAGAGCGCTTATCATTACAGGTGGCACAAATGTCTTCACAGTTAGAAGCACAGGAAGCAAGGGTAACATCAAAGCTGGAAGCGAAGGATGCAAAAATCGCTCAATTTCAGGCAGAAGTCGATGATTTGAAGGGTCGTATGGAGCAGTTACAATTAAATCGTCCAGCAGTTTCAGCGAGTAATCCAAAGGTAAAAACACCATCCTTTGACGGTCCTGTTCCTTTCCAGGTCTTTAAACTACAGTTTGAGAAGACCGCAGCAGTGAACAACTGGAATGTGGAAGATAAAGTTGCCGCGCTCTTCGTAGCATTGAAAGGACCAGCTGCCGAAATCTTACAGACTATTCCAGAGTACGAACGGAACAGTTATGACGCATTGATGGCTGCTGTAGAACGACGTTATGGAAGCGAGCATAGAAAACAGATATTCCAAATTGAGTTGCAAAACCGCTACCAAAAAGCAAATGAGACATTGCAGGAGTTTGCTTCAGATGTTGAAAGGTTGGCTCATCTCGCAAATGCGGACGCACCCGTCGAATACACCCAGAGGGTAAAAATCCAGAGTTTTATAAATGGCATACGAGACGTGGAAACGAAGCGAGCTACATACGCGAACCCAAAACTGACATTTGCTGAAACGGTATCACATGCATTGACTCAGGAAACTGCCTCCCTATTAAGTAAACCAGAATATAAGGCTCATCGTGTAGAAGTAGAAAGGCCAGAATGGGTAGACACAATTTTGGAAACACTGAAGGGATCACAACAGAAAAATGCCGGAGTTATTAAATGTTTCAAGTGCGGCAACCCAGGTCATATTGCACGACATTGCAGCACCGGTCCCAATAGCTCCAACAATGTGGGTGGCCGTAAACGCAGAGCTGAAGGAGATGAGCAAATCTCCAAGTCCACTCAATCGTTAAACTAAAGCGAGTCAGCCGCAAGGGGCGACAGCTGGCTCCCTCAATTGAATGCCCCATAATCTCTATCTCACAAATTGGAAGAAGGTCAAACAATCTTACTGTCGGAGGATATGTGGATGGAAAGGAACGTTTACTGACTGTAGATACGGGTGCATCTCATTCCATCATTCGAGCGGATTTAGTCAACAAGAAGATAACACCATTGCATGGAGCAAGATTGCTTACAGCCACTGGAGAAGACAGCACGGTTCTAGGAGAAGTATCATGTGAAGTCGCAATTGGGAATGTCACGGTAGTACACAATTTTATAGTGGCAGAAATTGTTGATGAAATCATAATTGGAGTGGACTTCTTAATCGACCAGGGCATCAAGATCGACATGCAAAGTAAGACGATGCGATATAAGAACATGGATGTACCACTTAATTTCGGCTACGAGAGAGGCTACAGCAGTAAACGAGTGCTGGTGGAAGAGAGTCAGCGAATACCACCAAAATCCGAAGCAGTCATCTGGGCAAAAGTTGATGGAGATTGTGGGACAAACAAATTGTGGTTTGTCGAAGCAGCAAACAAATCAGCACTGAACATACTTGTAGGAAAAACCTTGGCTATGACAAAACAAGATGGACGTGTTCCAGTAAGAGTACTCAATGAGTTCAATTCACCACTCAAACTAACTAAAGGAGCTATTTTGGGAAGATGCCAAGAGGCTGAAGTAGTTATTAACTGTGAACAGCTCCAGGAACACGTTTCAGCTAGTAATACTAATCTTTCAAATGACATCACGGCATGGACGCTGGGGCTATAGGAAGCATATCAGAGTAAGGCAAAACAACTGCTCCTAAAGTACGCGAACATATTTGACCAGGATGGTTCTAAACCAGGCCGCACCAACGTTGTGAAACATCAAATTGACACTGGAGATGCGAGGCCGATCCGTCAAGCTCCACGTAGTGTTCCACTGGCGAAGCGGCATGTTGTGAGTCAAATTATACAAGAAATGGGCGACAGCGGCGTCATCGAACCATCAGCTAGTCCCTGGAGCTCACCGGTAGTACTTGTAAAGAAGAAGGATGGAAAAATGAGGTTTTGCGTGGACTACCGGAAGTTGAATGACGTTACGAAAAAGGATAGCTACCCATTGCCAAGAATTGACGACACTCTGGACTCGCTCTCTGGTACCAAATGGTTTTCCACACTGGACTTGGAAAGCGGCTACTGGCAAGTGGAGGTAAATGAGGAAGACAAAGAGAAAACAGCCTTCAGCGTCGGAGATGGTCTTTGGCAATTTACAGTAATGCCCTTTGGACTATGTAATGCACCAGCTACTTTCGAGAGACTCATGGATCAGGTATTGAAAGGACTACATTAGAAAACATGCTTGGTGTACCTGGGCGACATCATCGTATTGGGCAAGAATTTCGATGAACATCTTAAGAACTTGGAGGAAGTTTTCCAAAGAATAGCTGGCGCTGGTCTGAAGTTAAGTCCCAAAAAGTGTGCGCTGTTTAAAAAGGAAGTAAATTATTTGGGTCACAAGGTAACGACAGAGGGCATCTGCACTGCGAACGAAAAGATAGAGGCTGTAAAGGATTGGCCAAGACCACAGAACCTACATGAATTAAGAAGTTTCCTTGGGCTGTGCACATATTACCGCCGATTTGTACAACATTTTTCCAGCGTAGCCCATAGCCTCCATGAGCTTACAAGAAAAAATAAAGCTTTTGAATGGAAGAAGGAGCAAGAAGTGGCTTTCCAAACATTGAAGGAGCGTTTGTGCACTGCCCCAATGTTAGCATATCCGATTCCAGGAGCAACATTTATTCTAGATACAGATGAGAGTGGATATGCTATAAGAGGCGTTTTATCACAACTGGTCGATGGACAGGAGAAGGTAGTTGCATATTACAGCCGTTCGATTGGAAAACCAGAGAGGAACTACTGCGTTACGCGGAGAGAGCTGTTGGCATTGGTAGAGTGCGTTAAACATTTTCACAAATACCTCTACGGCCAGCGATTCCGTGTCAGGACAGATCACGCAGCTTTAAAATTGCTACTGCAGTTCCGTAATCCAGAAGGACAATTGGCACGGTGGATCGAGCGACTACAAAGCTATGACTCTTCCATTGAGCATCGAAAAGGTAGTACCCATGGAAATGCCGATGCAATGTCGCGAAGACCATGTAGTTTGGAATGCAAGCACTGTTCAAAAGCCGAGGCTAAAGAAGACATTATAGATGTCCGGCTAATGACTATAACATGTACAGATGAATGGGACAAGGAACAGCTAAGAAAGTGCCAGCTAGAAGATGCAGATCTGTCACGTGTTATGCAAGGGCTCGAACGAAATGAAAGACCAAACAGAGAAGAGATGTCAGCAGAGAGTCCCATTGCGAAGTCATATTGGGCACAGTGGAACAGTTTGGAATTGATATCCGGTTGCCTTCATCGAGTATGGGAGAGTGAGGATGGTAAATATAAGAATAAACTGTTAGTTGTTCCCAGAAAGAGGATTCCTGATGTGCTCAGCGAGCTGCATAATGGTCCAAGCGGAGGTCATCTTGGAATCACGAAGACGCTCGAGAAGATTAAACAGAGATTCTATTGGGTTGGTTGCCGTCAGTCGGTCACTGAGTGGATTGCGAACTGCGAGGTTTGCAGCAGAGCGAAAGGGCCCAGAACACGAAGTCATGGCCAGATGAAGCAATATAACTCAGGTGCGCCATTTGAAAGGATCGCTATGGATGTCGCCGGTCCATTTCCTACTAGCAACGGCGGAAACAAATATGTACTGGTAGTTATGGATTATTTCAGCAAATGGCCAGAGGTATACCCAATCCCAAATCAAGAAGCGGAAACGGTAGCAGAAGTTTTTATAAACAATTGGGTTGCAAGGTATGGTGTACCAATGGAGTTACATTCTGACCAAGGCAGGAATTTCGAATCAGCTGTGTTCCAGGAAATGTGTAAGTCATTGGGCATTCGAAAAACACGGACAACTGCATTGCATCCTCAATCCGATGGTATGGTAGAACGATTCAAGAGAACATTGGAGGAGCACTTAAGGAAAGTAGTGGACAAGTACCATAAAGAATGGGATACCCGCATACCATTATTCTTGATGGCTTTCCGATCAGCAGTGCATGAGACAACGGGCCAAACCCCTGCAAAAGTAATTTTTGGCAATGACCTTAGACTGCCAGCTGATTTGAAGTTTGGGATAGATGCCAATGCGGAGAGAAATGTCAGGAAATCCACTAGTGATTTGGAAGAAGAGCTAAGAGAAATACATGATCTGGTAAGGCAACGAACAAAGATTATGAGTGACAAGATGAAAGCCAGATATGATAAAGCAATTAATTCAGAAGGTTTTCAGGAAGGAGATTTGGTGCTGTTATACAACCCACAACGTAAAAAAGGTTTATCCCCGAAATTGCAGTGTAATTGGGAAGGCCCATACAAAGTTGTAAAACGGATCAACGATGTAGTGTACCGCATACAAACCGTCGGTAAACCACGAACCAAAATGAAGGTGGTCCATTTGGAAAGGCTAGCAACGTCTAGATCGAGAGATTTGTCTGATCGGGACGATCAGATTTAGGTGGAGGGCAGTGTCACGGATATTAGCATCACGAAATTATCCCATTACTAAGGCGATGCTAAGGCCATGCCAAGCAGTATTTACGTTAATAATTAAATCAAGTATACACATATATAAGGCAGCCCAGAGAGATGTCACACACAGATGCATTTACTTATATGCCTATGTGCGCAAACTACAAACATTCACATCAATAATTCAATCTTTATGTATCTACATAAACGAATAAATAATTGCGTCTACACATATGTACGTATACGAGCAGCGGAGCGGCAATGCACAAACACGTGCATATATCTTATCTGAGTTGTCACAAGAGAGAGCAATAATTTGTGCACGTAGTTGTGGCTGGCGATTTTGTAGCCGAAACAACTAGTAAAGTGCCTAGAAGTATGCAGCGTAAACTATAAAAGCGGGGCAAGCGAGTAAGGAGAATTCAGTTTGATTTGAGTTGTCAAGCAGTTTGATTAAGACGATATCTAGCGAGCAATAGCAGTGTTATTTTGAATAGTAGAGTTTCATTGAGCTATCAATCAGTGTGGTTATTAAGCAAGCTATTCGTTGCACAGTTTGTTATTGTGAAGTACTTTAATAAAGGCCATTTTGCATTATTACAAATTGGAGTTATTTATTCAACAGTTTAGTGATTCGAACTTAGCAGAGGATTGCAAATAAGAGGATTTACAAGCAAATTCGTTACAATATATAATAAAGGTTAACGATCCTTTGACGAAAAGTTTTCGAGTTGTTATCGGCGTGTTATCGGTTTGTTATCAAAAGGCGCTCGAGATATTTTCAAAAAGTTATCGATATGTTATCAAAAAGATATCGATTTGTTTTCAAAAATTTATCGATTTGTTGCCGAAAAAAGATGGATGATTTAAAGAAAATTTTGAGATGTTGTCAAAAAGCTATCAAGATGCTTCCGATTTGTTATAGGAGTGTAATAGTTCTATAGGTGGACGCCTTTTCGAGATATCGCCATAAAGGTGGACCAGGGGCGACTCTATAATTTGTTTGTACGATATGGTTATCAACCGAAAGGTGTTAATGAGTATTTTAAAAGAGCGTGGGGCTTAGTTCTATAGGTGGACGCCCTTTTGAGATATCGCCGTAAAGGTGGACCAGGGGTGACTCTAGACTTTGTGTGTACGATATGGGTGTCAAATGAAAGGTGTTAATGAGTCCTTTTAAAAGGGAGTGGCCCTTAGTTCTATAGGTGGTCGCCTTTTCGAGATATCTCTATAAAGGTGGACCAGTAGCGCTATTCACTAACTTTTTTAACTACATTTGGAGATGTTAAATTAGCTTAACATAAATTTTAACACTTTTTCGATTCACTAACTTTTTGCCAACTCCAAATCCGATAATTTAACGTAGTCGATTTGGCATGTGTTATTTTAATGCAGATTTTGTGTAAGCTGTTAAAACATTGTTTACTTTCATATTAGTTGTAGCCGGTCAATAAATTATTGTAAATATTTTTGTGTTATAATAGGCTTTTCTTGACCATAATGTTGCTTTTAGTGCAAGTAAAACTCCACTATTACGTCCCAACGTTTCGCTAAGCACCTTAGCTTCCTCAGGGGCGAAACTGCATTTATTTAAATATTTTTTCAATTTACCAACGTAATTTGACATGAAATTATAAGAATAGTTGTTTAAAATTTCAACAATGTCCAAAAATTAAAACCAAACAAAAAACAATAAACAAAAATGGACTTACATACATATACATATATGTTAAATTTTCTATTATAAAAACATATCGCTAATACCATCTGTATATGGTACAATTGTCAAACTAAACAACAGAATTTAAAGGCATAACAAATAAGCCGCGGAAATGCAATCCGTGTCTTCTTTTATGTTTACTGTTTTGTTCCGTTTCTCCATTATTCGTAAGCTCTCTATAGTGTATCTGATTTTTGTTCGTTTCTCTTTGTCTAATATTTTGACATTTTTCATATCAGCTGAGTGACCGCTTGATGTGGTGTGTTGCGATAGCGCTGTGTTGATTTTCTTTTTCCTTATGTCTGCTTCATGCTCATTTAGGCGTACTCCTAGACTTCGCTTAGTCGTGCCTATGTATATTTTATCGCAGCTTTCGTTTTCTTTACCTTTGCATGGTATTTCATAGACAATGTTGTTTTGTTGTGAAGTTTTGAGAGGGGTTTTGGTTTTTGTGAAGATACTAGATAATGTATTATTCGATGTGTATGCTAAACATATGTTGTTGTTGTCAGATGTAATGTGCTTGTAGAAGTATTCAGTTAATCTAGGTATGTACTTAACACTGTAATACTGTTTGGGTTGATCAGTTGTGGTTCTTGTTGTATTTGTATTAATATTATTTTCAACATTTGACATTTTCTCTCGAATTAGGCTGTCTATAAGTGTTTTTGGAAAGTTATGGTTTGTAAGAATTTGTTTAATTTTTCTTATGTTTGCTTCCCAGAAGTTTTGATGGCTAATAGTTAGGACTTTGTTGATAAGATTTTTTGCGGTATTTATTTTGTATTTGAAGGGTTGGGCTGATAGAAAGTTTATCAGGCGGCCAGACGAGGTAGGTTTTGTGTGCCAATCTAATGTCAGAA
The DNA here is from genome assembly GCF_040869045.1 of Eurosta solidaginis. Lineage (NCBI taxonomy): Eukaryota > Metazoa > Arthropoda > Insecta > Diptera > Tephritidae > Eurosta > Eurosta solidaginis. Next base: position 103,867 of record NW_027137042.1, on the reverse strand, counting down.
TGTTCTTATATCTATGAACCCGTGTATCTAAAAAGGGTATGCTAAAATTCGTTTCGGTTTCAAGAGTGAACTTTAATTTATTGTGGTACTTATTTAGTGTATCTAGGATAGTATCCACATCATCTCTTTTCACTATCGCGAAGATATCGTCTACATATTTAACCAATAATTTTATCTCGATGTTGTGTAGTGTTTTTAGTTTAGATATGGAGTCATTGAGTAAGTCGTCCATGACTATATCTGCGATGGTTGGTGACAGAGGGTTGCCCATGGGCATTCCAAATGTTTGGGCATACAGTTTTTCACCCCAAACGAAGTAGTTGTTTTCTTTAAGACAGAATTCTAGCATTTGTTGGAAATTTCTCTTTTGTATGTTTGTTGTTTTTTCTATTTCCCCCCACTTTTTTAAAATTATTTTTGTAGCAAGAATAGTTGGAATGTTCGTAAATAGTGATACTACATCAAAGGAAACTAATATATCTTCGTCATTGAAACTAATATTAATACAAATACAACAAGAACCACAACTGATCAACCCAAACAGTATTACAGTGTTAAGTACATACCTAGATTAACTGAATACTTCTACAAGCACATTACATCTGACAACAACAACATATGTTTAGCATACACATCGAATAATACATTATCTAGTATCTTCACAAAAACCAAAACCCCTCTCAAAACTTCACAACAAAATAACATTGTCTATGAAATACCATGCAAAGGTAAAGAAAACGAAAGCTGCGATAAAATATACATAGGCACGACTAAGCGAAGTCTAGGAGTACGCCTAAATGAGCATGAAGCAGACATAAGGAAAAAGAAAATCAACACAGCGCTATCGCAACACACCACATCAAGCGGTCACTCAGCTGATATGAAAAATGTCAAAATATTAGACAAAGAGAAACGAACAAAAATCAGATACACTATAGAGAGCTTACGAATAATGGAGAAAAGGAACAAAACAGTAAACATAAAAGAAGACACGGATTGCATTTCCGCGGCTTATTTGTTATGCCTTTAAATTTTGTTGTTTAGTTTGACAATTGTACCATATACAGATGGTATTAGCGATATGTTTTTATAATAGAAAATTTAACATATATGTATATGTATGTAAGTCCATTTTCGTTTATTGTTTTTTGTTTGGTTTTAATTTTTGGACATTGTTGAAATTTTAAACAACTATTTTTATAATTTCATGTCAAACTACGTTGGTAAATTGAAAAAATATTTAAATAAATGCAGTTTCGCCCCTGAGGAAGCTAAGGTGCTTAGCGAAACGTTGGGACGTAATAGTGGAGTTTTACTTGCACTAAAAGCAACATTATGGTCAAGAAAAGCCTATTATAACACAAAAATATTTACAATAATTTATTGACCGGCTACAACTAATATTAATCATCACGGAAGGCCTGTCGATAGAATACAGCATAAATTTAAACGTTTTTCAAGAACCAACAACAACAAAAAGATGAAGAACTACTACCTACACATGAAGTATAAATACGGTGAAGCCACTTGCATTACCTTAAAACATCTTAGCAAGCAAAAACAAAAGTTAGCCAACTTAAAATGTCAACTCAAGTTTTTATTAGAATGCAAGCGGTATAGCATAACGCCAACCCATCTCAACAATGCCATCAAAAATATCACAATCAACACCACGTCCAACCAAGTAAAAAAGCAACTAGAAAAAACCAAAAAACTATTTCTTAACAAAGTATTGAACATCGAAATTACACAAACAAATATAGACATAAAAATTTCCAACAACAACATACACCATGCGGAAATTAGGTTAAAACGACAATTAAATAATACAGATTTTTCCAATTTTATCGAAAAACAAAACTTCTTAAGCCAAAGAATAACAAAAGAAAGAGAAGAAACACACAAATCAAAATTAAATAGACTAAAATACCAACAAATATGCGCTATTGGTATCTACATAAACAACGACTTTTTTGTAAACAAAACCAACATTGAATTTCCGGACGAAGTTAGATGGCTACTTTCCCTAGGTAGGAAATTCTCAATACCTACTACAAAAACAAACTTCACACCGATAAATATCATAGCTGAAATGGAACAGGTAATACAAAATATAAAAGACGACAAAGCTAAGGATGTTGCCCGTAACAAATTAAGTAATAGGGTATTGCAGTTTAAACGAAATGCCCGACACAATGAAAAAGAAAAATTCATCCTTCATGCCTTTAATAAAGCAAAAACCTTTTTATACCAACACAAAAATATCGTGATAACCGACGCAGACAAAGGCAATAAAACAGTGGCACTATATAAAGATGATTACATAACAAAGATGAAAACAATACTAGACGACAAAAGTACGTATAAAACGTTGAGGAGTGACCCCACGAATGAGCTCCAAAAAAAGAATAACAAAATAGTAGAAGAGCTTCACAAAAACAAACAAATCAATTCAAAAGAAAAACAACTATTAGCATGTTCCACTGCAATTGCCCCAAAAATTTATGGGCTTCCTAAAATACACAAACGTGATATTCCACTTCGTCCAATTGTATCATCAATTAACGCTCCATGCTACAACATGTCTAGGTATGTAGGAAATATACTTAAAAGTTTAGTATCTAATGAGCACAACATTAAAAATTCCTTCGAGTTTAAAGAACGGCTGACTGCCATAAAGGTCAATGACGAAGATATGTTAGTTTCCTTTGATGTAGTATCACTATTTACGAACATTCCAACTATTCTTGCTACAAAAATAATTTAAAAAAAGTGGGGGGAAATAGAAAAAACAACAAACATACAAAAGAGAAATTTCCAACAAATGCTAGAATTCTGTCTTAAAGAAAACAACTACTTCGTTTGGGGTGAAAAACTGTATGCCCAAACATTTGGAATGCCCATGGGCAACCCTCTGTCACCAACCATCGCAGATATAGTCATGGACGACTTACTCAACGACTCCATATCTAAACTAAAAACACTACACAACATCGAGATAAAATTATTGGTTAAATATGTGGACGATATCTTCGCGATAGTGAAAAGAGATAATGTGGATACTATCCTAGATACACTAAATAAGTACCACAATAAATTAAAGTTCACTCTTGAAACCGAAACGAATTTTAGCATACCCTTTTTAGATACACGGGTTCATAGATATAAGAACATTCTGACATTAGATTGGCACACAAAACCTACCTCGTCTGGCCGCCTGATAAACTTTCTATCAGCCCAACCCTTCAAATACAAAATAAATACCGCAAAAAATCTTATCAACAAAGTCCTAACTATTAGCCATCAAAACTTCTGGGAAGCAAACATAAGAAAAATTAAACAAATTCTTACAAACAATAACTTTCCAAAAACACTTATAGACAGCCTAATTCGAGAGAAAATGTCAAATGTTGAAAATAATATTAATACAAATACAACAAGAACCACAACTGATCAACCCAAACAGTATTACAGTGTTAAGTACATACCTAGATTAACTGAATACTTCTACAAGCACATTACATCTGACAACAACAACATATGTTTAACATACACATCGAATAATACATTATCTAGTATCTTCACAAAAACCAAAACCCCTCTCAAAACTTCACAACAAAATAACATTGTCTATGAAATACCATGCAAAGGTAAAGAAAACGAAAGCTGCGATAAAATATACATAGACACGACTAAGCGAAGTCTAGGAGTACGCCTAAATGAGCATGAAGCAGACATAAGGAAAACGAAAATCAACACAGCGCTATCGCAACACACCACATCAAGCGGTCACTCAGCTGATATGAAAAATGTCAAAATATTAGACAAAGAGAAACGAACAAAAATCAGATACACTATAGAGAGCTTACGAATAATGGAGAAAAGGAACAAAACAGTAAACATAAAAGAAGACACGGATTGCATTTCCGCGGCTTATTTGTTATGCCTTTAAATTCTGTTGTTTAGTTTGACAATTGTACCATATACAGATGGTATTAGCGATATGTTTTTATAATAGAAAATTTAACATATATGTATATGTATGTAAGTCCATTTTCGTTTATTGTTTTTTGTTTGCTTTTAATTTTTGGACATTGTTGAAATTTTAAACAACTATTTTTATAATTTCATGTCAAATTACGTTGGTAAATTGAAAAAATATTTAAATAAATGCAGTTTCGCCCCTGAGGAAGCTAAGGTGCTTAGCGAAACGTTGGGACGTAATAGTGGAGTTTTACTTGCACTAAAAGCAACATTATGGTCAAGAAAAGCCTATTATAACACAAAAATATTGTTTACTTTCGTTTGGTTTGTGCAAAATTACTTTTATTTAAAAAAATATGGCTTTCGAGTTGAGAAATAAAAGCAGTAAATGATCTAAATATAAAATATATATCAAAAATACTTCCCTTTGCTAAAATAGCTGCATAAAATTATTGGCGCGTACAAGAAATTGATTGTTTTTTTCGATTCCTCTTTGAACTTTTCGTAAATTTTGACATTTCACTACCAGCATTGCCACATCGAAATGATAGTTAACAAGTGTTGTTAAAGCTAAGTTAGTGAATCGCATGTATGATATAACAAACGAAAGTGTTTATGTTAAAAATCTCGTATGTAGATACGTTAAAAGTTAGTGAATAGCGCTACAGGGGTGACTCTAGAATATGTTTGTACGATATAGGTATCAAATTAAAGGTGTTAATTAGTATTTTAAAAGGGCGTGGGGCTTAGTTCTATAGGTGGACGCCTTTTCGAGATATCGCCATAAAGGTGGACCAGGGGTGACTCTAGACTTTGTGTGTACGATATGGGTGTCAAATGAAAGGTGTTAATGAGTCCTTTTAAAAGGGAGTGGCCCTTAGTTCTATAGGTGGTCGCCTCCTTTTCGAGATATCGCCATAAAGGTGGACCAGGGGTGACTCTAGAATGTGTTTGTACGATATGGGTATCAGATTAAAGGTATTAATGCGGGTTTTAAAAGGGAGTGGTGGCAGTTGTATATGTGAAGGCGTTTTCCAGATATCGACCAAAATGTGGACCAGGGTGACCCAGAACATCATCTGTTGGATACCGCTAATTTATTTATATACTAGCCTTTACCCGCGGCCCCGTCCGCAAGGAGAAAATTAAATATATGGGATATTCACATTAGCCTACTTATCAAGTTATCTGTTTAAAAATATGTTTCTGTCTAATACATTTTATTTTTGTAATTGAGTAAAAAAAGAACTAAATGAGCTGATAACCTGATAGGATCCACAAATGATCCCAAAATTATCCAGAAAAATCCACGAACGCTATCGCGGACAGATCCCGAAAACCATCTAGAAATGCCACGGAAGGGTCTCCAAAAGTTCCCGGAATAGTCCCAAAAAACCCGAAATAACAACGACACGATTCTAGACTTATCCAGAGAACCACAAAGAAATGATGCCTGAAGGGTACCAAAATGATCCCGAAATAGTCCCGAAAAAGTTCTGAAATGAACCTGACGGGCTCCCGGACGGTTCTCGAAAATATCCAGGAAGGGTCCCTAGGGGATCCACGACGGATCGCGAAAATCATACAGAAATGATTCCGGAAGGGTCCCAAAATGAGCCCGTATTAGTCCCGAAAAAGTCCTGAAATGACCCCGGCGGGATCGTGGACGGATCCCGAAAACCATCAAGAAATGATCCTGGAAGGGTCTCGATATGACCCAAACGGGATTACAAATAGGGTGAAGATATTTATAAAACCATGTTAATAAGGCAACATACGGGTAAAGCTAATAAAAGCGTGCTAATAAAAACAATTGAAGGAGGGCGGATGGCGGGAGGAGGAGAGTACCACTGATCGTTTTTCCAAAATTGTTTATATCTCGATCTGTATGAGCCCGATACCAAAAATTATTGATTTTAGGACAACATTTACATTGATTTATAACAATTTATAGATTTTGCACGAGAGCGGAAAGGAGGGGGGGGGGGGTGAATCACTGCTCACTTTGTAAGTCCTCGACTTATTTCACCCATTGAGTTTGTAATATAGGTGAAGGTCAGTATACGTAAAGTTATAATGTGTAAAAATTGTTAAAAAGTAATTATTCGAAGGGGTCGTGGGACCCCCTTCCCCCTTTCCATGTTCGAATAAAATTTCGCCAGTAGCCTGTTATCTCTGTCCCAAATTTCATCAAAATCCGTGAAGCCGTTCTGGCGTGATTCAGTCGCAAAGACAAAAAAATATAATAATTAAATTATAACTGTTCCTAGGGGGCGGAGACCACGCCCCTTTTGAAAAATATATGGCTAGTAGATCCTTCTAGACTATTGGCTACATGCTTGCCAAATACAAATCCGGCCAGCCGTTCTTGCGTGATTTAGTCACAAAGACAAACGTCTGGACAAACATCCAAACATCTAAACATCCAAACATCCAAACTTTGCCATTTATAATATACTAACCTTTACCCGCGGCCCCGTCCGCAAGGAAAATTTTAAATATATGGGCTATTCGCGTTAGCCTGCTTATTATCTGTTTAAAATTTTGTTTTCTGTCTAATGCATTTTATTTTTGTAAGTGAGTAAAAAAAAGAACTAAATGAGCTGATAACCTGATAGGATCCCAAATGATCCCGAAATTATCCAGAAAAAGCTACGAAATGACCCCAACGCTATCGCGGACGGGTCCCGAAAACCATCCAGAAATGCCCCGAAAGGGTCTCCAAAAGTTCCCCGAATAGTCCCAAAAAAACCCGAAATGAGAGCGACACGATTCTAGACGTATCCAGAGAACCACACAGAAATGATCCCTGAAGGTGTTCCAAAATGATCCCGAAAAGGTTCCGAAGTGACCCTGACGGGCTCCCGGGCGGATCTCAAAAACCATCCAGAAAATATCCATGAAGGGTCCCTAAATTATCCCGACTAACTCCAGAAAAAGTTCCGAAATGGCTCCGAGGGGATCCACGATGGATCGCGAAAACCATACAGAAATGATTCCAGAAGGATTCCAAAATGATCCCGAAATAGTGCGGAATTGACCCAGATGGGATCCCGCACAGATCCAGAAATGATCCCGGAAGGGTGCAAAAACTATCCCGGAAAAGTAACAAAAAATTCCGAAATGGCTCCTACGGCATCCCGGACGGATCCAGAAATGATCTCGGAAGGGTCCCAAATGATCCCAAAATGGCCCCGAAATGACCCTGATGGATCCGGCAAACCATCAAGAAATTATGCCGAAAGGGTCCCAAAATGATCCCGAAATAATACAGAAAAAGTTACGAAACGACCCCTAGAGGATCCCCAAATGATTCCGTATTAGCCCCGAAAAGGTCCCGAAATAACCCCGACGGGATCCCGGACAAATCCCGAAAACCATCCAGAAATGATGCCGGAAGGAATCCCAAATGATTCCGTAAAAGTCCCGCATTGATTCCGACGTGATCCCGAACGGATACCGAAAATCATCCAAAAGTGATGCCGGAAGGGTCCTCAAATGATCACCTAATAGTCCCGAAATGACCCTTAAGGGGTCATGGACGGATCCCATAAACCATCCAGAAATGATCCCGATATAGTCCCGAAGAAGTCCCGAAATGACCCTGACGGGATCTCGAACGCACCCCTAAATGACCCTGAAGGGATCCCGGACAAATCCCGAAATCCATCCAGAAATGATCTTGGGAGGGACCCCAAATGATACCGAAAAAGTCCCGCAATGATTCCGAGGGGATCCTGATCGGATACCGAAAACCATCCAGAAGTGATGCCGGAAAGGTCCTCAAATGATCACCTAATACCAAAATGACCCTGACGGCATCCCGGACTGATCCCAAAATCCATCCAGAAATGATATTGGGAAGGTCCCAAAATTATCCCGAAATAGTCTCGGAAAAGTTCAGAAATTACCCTGACGGGTTCCCGGACGAATCCTGAAAGCAATCTTTAAATGATCCCAAAAAAGTCCCGAAATGACCCTGACTGGACCCCGAAAGGATCCCGAAAACTATCCAGAAATGATGCCGGAAATGTCCTCAAATGATCACCTAATAGTTCGGAAAGACCCTGACGGGATCCCGAACGGATCCCGACAACTATCTAGAAATGATGCCGAAAGGGCCCGCAAATGATCCCGTATTAGTCGAGAAAAAGTCCCGAAATGAACCCGACGGGATGCCGGACGAATCCCAAAAACCATCCAGAAATGATGCCGGAAGGGACACCAAATGATCCCGAAAAAGTCCCGCAATAATTCCGACGGGATCCTGAGTGGATACCGAAAATCATCCAGAAGTGATGCCGAAAAGGTCCTCAAATGATCACCTAATAGTCCCAAAATGACCCTGACGGGCTCCCGGGCGGATCTCAAAAACCATCCAGAAAATATCCAGGAAGGGTCCCTAAATTATCCCGACTAACTCCAGAAAAAGTTCCGAAATGGCTCCGAGGGGATCCACGATGGATCGCGAAAACCATACAGAAATGATTCCAGAAGGATTCCAAAATGATCCCGAAATAGTGCGGAATTGACCCAGATGGGATATCGCACAGATCCAGAAATGATCCCGGAAGGGTGCAAAAACTATCCCGGAAAAGTAACAAAAAATCCCGAAATGGCTCCTACGGCATCCCGAACGGATCCAGAAATGATCTCGGAAGGGTCCCCAAATGATCCCAAAATGGTCCCGAAATGACCCTGATGGATCCGGAAAACCATCAAGAAATTATGCCGGAAGGGTCCCCAAATGATCCCGAAATAAAACAGAAAAAGTCACGAAACGACCCCTAGAGGATCCCCAAATGATCCCGTATTAGCCCCGAAAAAGCCCAAAATAACCCTGACGGGATCCCGAAAGGATTCCGAAAACAATACAGAAATGATGCCGGAAGGGTCCCCAAATGATCGCGAAATAGTCCCGAAATGATTCCGGAATAGTCCCGAAAATGTTCCAAAATAACCCCGACGGGATCCCGGACGGATCCCGTAAACTATACAGAAATGATCCCGGAAGGGTCCCAAAATGATCCCGAAATAGTCCCGAAAAAGTCCCGAAATTACCCCGGCGTAATCCCGGACCGATCCCGAAAACCATCCAGAAATGAACCCGGAAGGGTCTCGATATGACCCTTACGGGATTACAAATAAGGTGAAGCTAATTATAAAACCATGTTAATAAGGCAGCAGGCGCATTGGAGCGAATAAAAAGTTAGATAGAAACATACAGGTAAAGCTAATAAAAGCGTGCTAATAAAAACAATTGATGGAGGGCGGATGGCGGGAGTAGAGGAGAGGACCACTGATCATTCCTCCAAAATTGTCTAGATCTCGTTCTGCATGTACCAGATACCAAAAACTATTGATTTAGGAGAAAATTTAGATTGAGTTATAACAATTTATGGATTTTACACCAGAGGGGGAGATAAAGGGGGGCGGGCGGAGGGTGTCACTGCTTACTTTGTAAGCCCTCGACTTATTTGACCCCTTGAGTCTGTGATATTGGTGAAGGCCAGTATACGTAAAGTTATAATGTGTAAAAATTATGAAAAATAATTTCTCGAAGGGGTCGTGGGACCCCCACCCCTCTTTCCATGTTCGAAAAAAATTTCGCTAGTAGACTACTGTCTGTGTCCCAAATTTCATCAAAATCCGTGTAGCCATTCCGGCGTGATTCAGTCGCAAAGACGAAAAAATATAATAATTAAATTATAACTGTTCCTAGGGGGCGGGGACCACGCCCCTTTTGAAAAATATATAGCTAGTAGATCCTTCTAAACTATTGGCTATATGTGTGCAAAATTTCATTCAAATCGGTCCAGCCGTTCTTGCGTGATTGAGTCACAAAGACAAACGTCTGGACAAACATCCAAACATCCAAACATCCAAACATGTTCACATCCAAACTTTGCCATTTATAATATATATTAGATTAGATATTAGATATTATATTAGATATTAGATATTAGATGTAATACCAGGAACAGTATTCCTGCCAAAATTTCAAGGGTTTTTTATTTCGCCCTGCATATCTTTTTCATTTTTTTCGATATCGAAAAAGTAGGCGTGGTCATGGTCGGATTTCGGCCACATTTTATACCAATACAAAGTGAGTTCAGATAAGTACGTGAACTGAGTTTAGTAAAGATATATCGATTTTTGCTCAAGTTATCGTGTTAACGGCCGAGCAGAAGGACAGACGGTCCACTGTGTATAAAAACTGGGCGTGGCTTCAACCGATTTCGCCCTTTTTTACCAGAAATAAGTTATCGTCCTAGAATCTAAGCCCCTACCAAATTTCACAAGGATTGGTAAATTTTTGTTCGACTTAGGGCATTAAAAGTATCCTAGACAAATTAAATGAAAAAGGGCGGAGCCACGCCCATTTTGAAATTTTCTTTTATTTTTGTAATGTGTTGCACCATATCATTACTGGAGTTGAATGTTGACATAATTTACTTATATACTGTAAAGATATTAAATTTTTTGTTAAAATATCACTTAAAAAAAATTTTTTTTAAAGGATATAGGATATAATAGGAGTAACGTTCCTGCCAAATTTCTCCATGATATCTTTAACGACTGCCAAATTACAGCTTGTAAAAGTTTTAAATTACCCTCTTTTAAAAGTGGGCGGTGGCACGCCCATTGTCAAAAATGTTTCTAATTTTCTATTTTGCGTCAGAAGGTCAACTCACCTACCAAGTTTCATCGCTTTAGCCGTCTTTGGTAATGAATTATCGCATTTTTTCGATTTTTCGAAATTTTCGATATCGAACAAGTGGGTGTGGTTATAGTCCGATATCGTTCATTTTAAATAGCGATCTGAGATGAGTGCTCAGAAACTTACATACCAAATTTCATCAAGATACCTCAAAATTTACTCAAGTTATCGTGTTAACGGACGGACGGACATGGCTCAGTCAAATTTTTTTTCGATCCTGATGATTTTGATATATGGAAGTCTATCTCGATCCCTTTATACCTGTACAACCAACCGTTATCCAATCAAAGTTAATATACTCTGTGAGCTCTGCTCAACTGAGTATAAAAAGAACCCCAACTACTAGAGAAGAAATCTAGTGAGGCGTTGATACTTTCTGAGTTTTTCCAGGAAACCGATCGAGGAGGTTGGTATCAAGACATTCAAGGTAAAAAGTATTCCAAATAAACTCTGCGAGTCACGTGAATCCCAAGTAATGTGTCAAATGCACAAAGAACATTTTTTTTTCAATTCGAAAGTTTTATCATGGGCGAGAAATACTATGATTTGTCCGTATTTTCACAGAGTCTAGGTCAAGAATTTTACTTTGCAAACTCTCTCCTAAATATCGGCGATATTTCATCCGAAATCCCTCTGGCGGGGGGCAACCTGTAAGTTTAGCAATAAAAGATTTTTGGAATCAAAAACAAGTAAGGAAGGCTAAGCTCGGGTGTAACCGATTATTACATACTCAGCTGATAGCTTAGCTGCGTTGGTTTCGTAAGGTTTCGTAGATGGCTTATAAGTGGTTTTTAATTCCATATCACATACGTTTGAGAAATATCCACCCATGCCGTTTTTTGGAACGATTTTCCTTCATCCTTTGTCAAATAAGGGAAAATCACCATGTAGGAAAATGAAACTAGGATAACCCTGGAATGTGTTTGTATGGCATGGGTATCAAATGAAAGGTGTTAATGAGTATTTTAAAAGCGCGTGGGGCTTAGTTCTATAGGTGGACGCCTTTTCGAGATATCGCCATAAACGTGGACCAGGGGGGTGACTCTATAATGTGTTTGTACAATATGGGTATCAAACTAAGGTGTTAATAAGTATTTTAAAAGGGAGTGGTGGTAGTTGTATATGTGAAGGCGTTTTCGAGACCAAAATGTGGACCAGGTTGACCCAGAACATCATCTGTCGCGTGGCTTCAACCGATTTCACCCATTTTCACAGAAAACAGTTATCGTCAAAGAATCTATGTCCCTACCAAATTTTACGAGGATTGGTAAATTTTTGTTCGACTTTTGGCATTAAAAGTATCCTAGACAAATTAAATGAAAAAGGGCGGAGCCACGTCCATTTTGAAATTTTCTTTTATTTTTGTATTTTGTTGCACCATATCATTACTGGAGTTGAATGTTGACATAATTTACTTATATACTGTAAAGATATTCAATTTTTTGTTAAAATTTGACTTTAAAAAATTTTTTTTTAAAAAGTAGACGTATTCGTCATCCGATTATGCTAATTTTTATTTAGCGCGCATATGGTAATAGGAGTAACGTTCCTGCCAAATTTCATCATGATATCTTCAACGACTGCCAAATTACAGCTAGCAAAACTTTTAAATTACCTTCTTTTAAAAGTGGCCGGTGCCACGCCCATTGTCCAAAATTTTACTAATTTTCTATTTTGCGTCAGAAGGTCAACCCACGTACCAAGTTTTCATCGCTTTATCTGTCTTTGGTAATGAATTATCGCACTTTTTCGGGTTTTCGAAATTTTCGATATCGAAAAAGTGGGCGATCTGAGATGAGTGCCTAGGAACTTACATACCAAATTTCATTAAGATACGTCAAAATTTACTCAAGTTATCATGGTTACGGACAGACGAAAATGGCTAAATGAATCATTTTGATATATAGAAGTCTATATCTATCTCGATTAGTTTATGCCGTTACGGATTATCGTTATACGAACAAAATTAATATACTCTGTGAGCTCTGCTAAGCTGAGTATAATAATAGTAAGAAATTTACTTATTATAATAAAATTTGAAATTAGAAAAAAACTGGTTTTGAGCTATACCAGTTTTTTTCTACTAAGTAAATATGTACATATGTACATTAAAGCAAACTACATACAATATTTTCGGCTCTTGTAAAAACAGCTAAATGGAGTTTTCTCTATGTTTTTAATATCTTGTTTTCGATTTTAACTTGTTCACAGCGGTAAATTGGATGACGGTTTTTTGAAAACATCATTAACAGCTGAACGTGGCGAGATTGGCTTATGACTTCTTCGAACGAATTGTGTCCTGAGTAAATACATATGTTTCCCACAATATATCAATCATTGCAATCAATTATCAAATAGATAGGTTATAAAGAAACAAGTAAGGACGGGACTGTCTGCGGTTGTGTCGAAGACCTCATACCTTCCATGAATGGAGCTGAACAATAATGTATTGAAATTTCAAAAATCCATAAAATCTGATCAATCGGTTGTATGGGATATATATTATATGTACAACTGATCTTAACATTTTTTTTTTTCAAAAAAAAAAAACAGTGTTTGCCTTATATATAAAAATCCTGTTAAATTTCAAGCTCTTAAAGCTTGGTTTCCTCGGAAGCGGTGCCGCTATAAGGCGACCGTTACATAGCGGTAAAGTATGTTGTCAAAAATTTTGCAGTGTAAAAGTAATTATGTGGAAACTAAGAACACGGTGAAGTTCACCGTAACGTATACAGCGGCAGGGCATACAATATTATGGCCGTCATGACGGTAGAAACTCGTTTATCAACGTTTTTTGCCACCGCTATTTTCATAGCGGTGAACAGTTTGTCAAATAATCATCATATATATTATTTCTAATTGATGTTTTTATGTACGTTATGTTATTCGCTCTTATTTGGAATCGAAATCTATAAATACAATTTTGGTTGTAAAGATGGAGATTCGGGCTATTAGCGAGCTTTGGGCAATTTTGGCCGTAGTGCTTTTGTTTAGCTACATTTTATTAAAATAATTTGTTAAAAATAAACGTTTGTGAACACACAAAGAAATCTATTTGTAATATGGCAATATTATGAATATGTGCACTGCATTACCGGCAGTTGCTACCATATGCTAGATGGCAGCGCAAGCTGTAAGTTTTAATTGATTAATAGAACAGCTGACTTCTGTTGTAATTTGATAAGAGACTTTTATATTGGGTGCGCAAGATACGCACGAGTCCGGCTGGTTGAAATTATTTTTATTACATTTTTGAATTAAAATTTTTTTCTTGTACGTCTATTTACAGAAAATAATAAAAAAAACTAAAAAAACACGCAAAAATGCAAAATTAAATTTCGCGAATCTTCTGCCGTTACAGTTCGTAGCTTCCAACAAAGCGGTGCCGCTGAAATGGTGAGTATACCGGTCGTTCTTTAGCGGTCGTCATATAGCGGCACCGCTTTTGGAGGAAACAAGCCTTTAGCTTTGTTTGTTTTTAATGGTGTGTTCAATTTTGCGTTGCGAATGAGAAGCTTTGTAAACTCGGGCTCAGTTTTACATATTTATGCTTGTTTGTTTTTAATGGTGTGTTCAAGTTATACTTATTATTTAAGAATTAATGAGCTTAACACCGGCTTATAATAATCGAATATTCAATTATTATGTTTTTCTAAGAGAAATTGAAAAGAAAGAAACATTTACTGGCATATTGCGATGGTACCATCTCGAAAATCGCCACGAATTCATCTTCAGGCAATTTCGTAATGATATCAAAGATTTCACGAGATTCGAACCGCTCCTTCGCTCCGCCACCCGGCGCCAATTGGTCACACCAAGAGTTTAAATCGTTTTCCACCTGGTCCTTCCAACGGAGTGGGGGCCGCCCTCTCACTCTGCTTCCATAGGCGGGTTCCGATAGAAACACTTTCTTGGCCGGAGCATCATCTTTCATTCGCATAACATGGCCTAGCCAGCGCAGCCGCTGCGTTTTAATTCGCTGGACTATGTGGATGTCTGCGTATAGCTCGTACAGCTCATCATTAAATCTTCTTCGGTACTCGCCATCGCCAATGCGTAGAGGTCCATAAATCTTTCGAAGAACTTTTCTCTCGAACACACCCAAAGCCGCTTCATCTGCTGTTGTCATGGTCCATGCTTCTGCCCCATATAGCAGGACGGGTACGATAAGTGACTTGTAGATTATGATTTTCGTTCGCCGAGAGAGGAATTTACTTTTCAATTGCCTTTCTAGTCCAAAGTAGCATTTATTGGCAAGATTTGTTCTTCGCTGGATTGCAGTGCTGATTTTGTTGTTAAGTGTTGATGCTGGTTGGTTCCCAAATAAACGAAGTCTTTTACTATTTCGAAATTATGGCTGCCAACAGTAGCGTGGTTGCCAAGGCGCATATGCGCTGACTCTTTGCTCGATGACAGCAGGTACTTCGTTTTGTCCTCATTCACCTTTAAACCCATCTTTACCGCTTCTTTTTCCAGTTTGGAGTAAGCAGAACTAACGGCGCGGGTGTTTAGGCCGATTATATCAACGTCATCAGCATAGGCAAGTAATTGCACGCTTTTATAGAATATTGTTCCAGTGCGGTTAAGTTCTGCAGCTAGTATAATTTTCTACAGCATCAAATTAAAGAAATCGCACGATAGCGGGTCACCCTGTCTGAAACCTCGTTTAGTTTCGAACGGCTCGGAGAGGTCCTTCCCAATTCTGACTGAGCTGATGGTGTTGCTTAATGTCATTTTGCACAGCCGTATAAGTTTTGCGGGGAAACCAAACCGCGAATCACACGGCTGTTAAAATGAGGAAGAAATTACGTTCAGACTTTTATCTGAACAATCGGTTATATGAGATATATACTACATATATGACCGATCTTGATGAATTTTTCAGGCAATACCGTATAACATTCATACATATGTAGTGTGTAAGCATCTTATGGAATTTCAAGCTTCCAGCTGTTAAAATGAGGAACGAATTACGTTAAACCTTATCTGAACAATCGGTTGTATGGGACCAATATTTTATATGTGACCGATCTTGACAATTTTTTCGGACAGCTTTATATATAATCTGGCTGCGAAATAGCTTTTAAAATACGGAATAAATGACAAAAACCTTCATTTTCGAAAAATCGGTTCCCGCAAGTGATCAATCCCCAAACATACCAGCCCACCAAACATACCAGCCCACCAAACATACCAGCCCACCAAATTTCATCAAGATATCTCAAAAATTGAGGGACTAGTTTGCGTTTAACGCACGGCTAAATCAACTCAGCTCGTCATCCTGACCATTTCGGAGGACTTATTGGTGGGTATATCTCTTCTCCTTTAGGGACTTACTATTTTGAGATTCATGACAAACTTAATATACCATTTCATTTTCATGAACGGTACAAAAACTAGTTTCGATGTTTTACAGGGTGCTGAAAAAACCACTTGAAATATCTACAAGGGAAGTATTCAAACCAGGGGGCACGTTTTCAACTTTTTTTAGTAATACCCCGTTACGTGCATATCATTCAACCCATTGTACATTCTTACTAAGGTAGTGCGTCCCTTATTCCATTTGGCTCCCTCCCACGCCCAAACCTATTTCCAGTCCCACTTTCACACCCACTCCTCTCCATCTCTCACCACAATTTCCTCATTTACGGAATCTCTTTACCAAATATAGAATACATGCTTCACCTGACCGACCGATTTCAATATCTTTGTTTGTATAATCCACTACGAAGCTATATAAAACTAACGCATTTAAATCGCTGTCATTTTTTTATATATAAGACATATATAGATATCGAACCCGTTCTCCTGCCCGATAACATTTCTCCCTGCGATGTTACTGCTCTCCAAGTAAAGGCATTTGTCATATTGAGCTCCAGTAAAAAAACTTTTTATCTTCTTGTCTTTGCCTTCTTCTCTCCACCGTATTTTCCCTCTTCCACATTCCTTATTTTTCTCCCTGCTACTCCCACTTTCTTTCCTCTCAATCAACATCTCTTTATTTTTCTTTATAACTTGGTCAAAGTGGTACCCCTGTACCAACTTTCAAGGAAATCGCAACAAACATTTTTTTTATTTAAAATAGGTCCGCTCCCTGGTTCGCTAACCGGAAGGATAATAAAGAAAACGGACCACATTCTGTATCCAAAGCATCCTCGAATCTCTTTGAAATCACACATCATCAAAATCGGTCCTGTCTTTTAGAACGAGTTCAGTCACAAACACAGGGCGTAGTTGGTAGGGGCGTATTAGTAACATTTTGCATTTTGTATGATTTTAAATGGTTTTATTTAGCTTGACTTGACACTTCGACCGCACGGCCGTTGTGAACGAATTTTGTAATTGAAATGCAATAATAAGAAATTAAACTAACTCCGATAGATTGCGCATGGATCGAAATATTTCAAAAATTCGTATTTGTGGTCCGATTTGGTTCATATTTGGAACACATAATACATGCATGAATAGAAAGCGAGCTATGAAAAAAATCGCCGCTAGGTGGCGCAAGGATCGAGATATTCCAAAAGGTCGTATTTGTGGTCCGATTGGGATCGTATTTGGAACACATAACACATACAAGAATAGAAAGAGATCTATGAAAAAAATTGCCGATAGGTGGCGCAACGATCGATATATTCAAAAAAAACGGTACTTGTGGTCCGATTTGGCTCATATTTGGAACATTACCGGACTATACGGTAGAAGTGACATCAAAATATTTTGGCGTTCGAAGAGGGACAAGCATACGTGGCGCAGAGTCGAGTAAAGTCTTTGGAAGGATTATGTATTGAGGACTTAGATTGTAACAAATTGTCAGGAAAGAGTCCTTGTAATAATGAGTTATTAAATGAACTAAATAGAATGAGAAATAATAGGCAATTAAATAATGAAAACTTGAAAATAAAATAATTTAAAAAAAATGTTTAAGTTAAACGGTTTCACTGAAAACAATACTTACATTAAGTAATAATAATACTAAAAGCTAGAAAATAATTAGGTAGGTCCTAGGTACTAGTCATCACACTCCTCATCAATCTAGGCGTTGATCAGACAATTAAATAAAAGCGTTGGGGGCGTGAAATTTCTAAAAAGGTGAGGCATAGCATAACCTTATTAAGGTTCAGTTGGTCTTATATATGACTATCAATAGAAATTTGACGCATTCAACGCTTTTATTTAATTGTCTGATCTACTCCCTAGATTGATGAGGAGTGTGATGACTAGTACCTAGGATATACCTAATTATTTTCTAGATTTTAGTATTATTATTACTTCATGTAAGTATTGTTTTCAATAAAACCGTTTAACTTAAATATTTTTATAAATTATTTTATTTAAATGAAAGCTAATTATGTGCATTTTTTTAATAGAGCTTTGCACCATCATTCAAACAAAGGCGAACACACAGACTTCGATCAAGTGTTGAAGGGGATGGAATTGTATCGTATATTCATGGACTTTGGGTCTACTTCGGTACTGATTCGTGAACACTTCGGGATTATTTCAGGAGCACTTCGGGATTATTTTAAAGCTAATATCGAAATTATTTAGATGCAATTTTATGGAAATTTCGGAATCACTTCTAGATTTATTTAGACATTATTTCGAGACAATTTCGGGATTATTTTAGGTATGCTTTCGGGAAAACTTCAGAATCGTTTCAAGGCTATTTCAGGACAAATTTAGATTTAATTTAAGGAAGTACAATATCATCCTGGAAATAAATACGACATTTAGGTTACGTTCTTACTGCCCTCTTTTCTTTTACCGCACTTTTACGAATGTATTTATAGCAGGGACACAAACTGGGATTCAAGTGGTTGATAAGCGCAATACTGGCTGATCGACTGATTGACTCATTTGTTCCTGAGGATTAAGTTACTAATTCGATACCTGCAGTTATTAAAACGATATTACTTGGTTAATTTCACAAACTCAAAAAACACTTTAGTGGAATTTTTTCCTTTAGAAAGATATTCAGGGGATGCTTAGCTATAACGCTGTAAACCAAGCTTTGCAAGATCTTGGCGATAGTCACTATCTCTGGTTCACAAATGTCTTTGTAGTGTTTTATCCATTTCGTTGCAAAGATAATTTCAAATCAATATGAGTCCTTTTTAACAATTCTCACTTCCAATAATATGCATACAATGTAGCCAATTACTTGCTTTGAAGATACAAAAAGAGTGAATTGCCGAGATTTTTCATCTTATCGCCCTAGTAACTTCCATTCCCAGCGAAATGGTTCCTACCCTGTAAGGAAGTCAGTAACTAGTGATACCAGTTTCTGGTTCAGAACTAGACCTAAAGTAATAGTTCGATAGTAACCAGATTATCTCTAGTTCAACAAGTAAGGAAGGTTAAGTTCGGGTGTAACCGAACATTACATACTCAGTTGAGAGCTATGGTGACAACATAAGGGAAAATAGCCATGTAGGAAAATGAACCGAGGAAAACCCTGGAATGTGTTTGTATGACATGCGTATCAAATGAAAGGCATTCAAGTTATTTTATGAGGGAGTGGGCCATAGTTCTACAGGTGGTCGCCATTTAGGGATATAGCCATAAAGGTGGATCAGGGTTGACTCTAGAATGCGTTTGTACGATATGGGTATCAAATGAAAGATGTTAATGAGTATTTTAAAAGGGAGTAATCCTTAGTTCCATAGGTGGACGCCGTTTCGAGATATCGCCATAAAGGTGGCCAGGGGTGACCCAAGAATTTGTTTGTACAATGTGGGCATCAAACGAAAGGTGTTAATGAGTACTTTAAAAGGGAGCGGGCCTTAGTTCTATAGGTGGACGCCGTTTCGAAATATCGCCACAAAGGTGGACCAGGGTGACTCTAGAATGTGTTTGTACGATATGGGTATCAAATTAAAGGTATTAATGAGGGTTTTAAAAGGGAGTGGTGGTTGATGTATAGGTGGTCGCATTTTCGTGATATCGCCATAAAGGCGGACCAGGGGTGACCCTAGAATTTGTTTGTACAATATGTGTATCAAAAGAAAGGTGTTAATGAGTATTTTAAAAGGGAGTAATCCTTAGTTCCATAGGTGGACGCCGTTTCGAGATATCGCCATAAAGGTTGCCAGGGGTGACCCTAGAATTTGTTTGTACAATGTGGGCATCAAACGAAAGGTGTTAATGAGTATTTTAAAAGGGAGTGGGCCTTAGTTCTATAGGTGTTCGCCTTTTCGAGATATCGCCATAAAGGTGGACCAGGGGTGACTTTAGAATATGTTTGTACGATATGGATATCAAATGAAAGGTGTTAATAAGTATTTTAAAAGGGCGTGGGGCTTATTCTATAGGTGGACGCCTTTTCGAGATATCGCCATAAAGGTGGACCAGGGGTGACTCTAGAATAAGTTTGTACGATATGGGTATCAAATTAAAGGTGTTAATGAGAGTTTTAAAAGGGAGTGGTGGTAGTTGTATATGTGAAGGCGTTTTCCAGATATCGACCAAAATGTGGACCAGGGTGACCTAGAACATTATCTGTTGGATACCGCTAATTTATTTATATATGTTATACCTGCCAAGATTTTAAGGGTTTTTTATTTCGCCCTGCAGAACTTTTTCATTTTCTTCTACTTAATATGGTAGGTGTCACAACCATTTTATAAAGTTTTTTCTAAAGTTATATTTCGCGTCAATAAAACAATCCAATTACCTTACCATGTTTCATTTTTTTTTCGTATTTGGTATAGAATTATGGCATTTTTTTCATTTTTCGTAATTTTCGATATCGAAAAAGTGGGCGTGGCCATAGTCGGATTTCGTTCATTTTTCATACCAAGATAAAGTGAGTTCAAGTAAGCACGTGAACTAAGTTAATTAAAGATATGTCGATTTTTGCTGAAGTTATCGTGTTAACGGCCATGCGGAAGGACAGACGGACGACTGTGTATAAAAACTGGGCGTGGCATCAACCGATTCCGCCCCTTTTCACAGAAAACAGTTAACGTCATAAAATCTATGCCCCTACCAAATTTCAAAAGGATTGGTTAATTTTTGTTCGACTTATGGCGTTAAAAGTATCCTAGACAAATTAAATGAAAAAGGGCGGAGCCACGCCCATTGTGAAATTTTTTTTTATTTTTGTATTTTGTTCCACCACATCATTACTGGAGTTGAATGTTGACATAATTTACTTATATACTGTAAAGATATTAAATTTTTTGTTAAAATTTTACTTTAAAAAAAAAATTTTTTTAAAAGTGGGCGTTGTCCTCCGATTTTGCTAATTTTTATTAAGCGTACATATAGTAATAGGAGTAACGTTCCTGCCAAATTTCATTATGATATCTACAACGACTGCCAAATTACAGCTTGCAAAATTTTAAATTACCTTCTTTTAAAAGTGGGCGGTGCCACGCCCATTGTCCAAAATTTTACTAATTTTCTATTTTGTGTCATAAGTTCAACTCATCTACCAAGTTTCGTCGCTTTATCTGTCTTTTGTAATGAATTATCGCACTTTTTCGGTTTTTCGAAATTTTCGATATCGAAAAAGTGGGCGTGGTTATAGTCCGATTTCTTTCATTTTAAATAGCGATCTGAGATGAGTGCTCAGGAACCTACATGCCAAATTTCATCAAGATACCTCAAAATTTACTCAAGTTATCGTGTTAACGGACGGACGGACGGACGGACGGACGGACGGACATGGCTCAATCAAATTTTTTTTCGATCCTGATTATTTTGATATATGCAAGTCTATGTCTATCTCGATTCCTTTATATATGTACAACCAACCGTTATCCAATCAAACTTAATATACTATGTGAGCTCTGCTCAACTGAGTATAAAAATCGACAGCTAGAGTTTTTACATATCATATTTAATATACATCTGATAAATATGCTATCTCCAAAAACACTGATGCTACCTTCAAGGAGCTTCGACTTTGAGTATGCTTTTTCCGCACAATTCTAAGCATATATCTCGCCACAGATCCAATATAGTACATTTATACAGTAACAAGGAAGGAACTTTCACATAAGTCAATTCATATTGAACATGCGCAAGTCTTTCAGAAGGCAATTTCGGGGAATCCGAAACATTGCATCGAAACTCGAAATGGGGATTGTAATATATTCTGTGGAAAAAAATACTAGTTTAAATATTTCAAATTTTCGCCTGGATTAGAATGGGAGTACATATTTCCATTGCAGATACATATTTATAAAGTGGTTTGGGCCTATCGAAAAAAAGGATGCAATTGTATGGGAAGCAACATGTAGAATTTGGGTTTGGTTTGGAACCAACTAAATAGTACTGTGGCGAATGTTGACATCACTAGGCTAGTTAATAAACACCTAACAACAAAAACATGAAGCAGCCACTCTTATGTTTATGTACACATTAAAGCTAGGCACACTTATGTACAAGGGTTGAATAGATACCTCACACACACAGATGTAGTCATCAGCCGAGGTTGTTACTCACACATACACACGCATATATGTAGCTCAATTACCAAGCCGGAGATACAGCAGTTCTAGAAGGCGAAACATCTAGACCTTAGTAGAAATATGCGGACGAGGCAGCAGAGAGTATAAAAGCAGCGCAAGCTAAGGAATGATTATTCAGTTTGATTTAAACACGCTGTTGTGAAGTACGTGATATTGACGTATAATTGTGGTACTCCCAAGTAGACTAAATAAAGACTATATTGCAATACTGAACATTGGAGTTATTTATTCGACAATTTAGCGATTCGAACGTTTGCAGAAGGTGTATAATAACAAGGATTTCCCAAAATTCGTTACAGTATGAGCAAGAGAATTAGATCTAAACTGTAAATTTGTATACTAGTTTCGAACAATCGAGAAAGTGCCAATAAAAGAACTAGTTCTAAAGTTAACTTTTGTATGCAGTTCAGAACTACAGAAAAGGTAATGCAGCGGCTACAATTTTCACCGCCTAGGAAATAGCCATATTAAATTCGCCAGTTGACAGCATTGAAAAGAGATAGAGAGTAAACTAGTTGTGGTTCCGAATGCACCAGAAGCGCACCAGCTTTGAACTAGAGATTTTCCATACAGGGAAAAAAGCGGATACAAAATCGATAATATAGCAATATGACCGGGGTTGTGTAGCGCAATATATAGCTTCTGCAACCCAATTGTCAACCTCGCCTTCGAGCGGCGAATCCCGTTTCACTAACAGATGAGACTCTGGTGACCCCAAACTCCTCATGGAACTTGTGGATGGGGAGGGAGGGATGGCCTGAACGTTTAATGTGGCCATATAAATCGTTCTCGAGATGGTCGGGCTAGCACCTTAATGGTGATGTGTTACCGGAGCGTACCGGATCTGTATCCGGCAAAGGACCATCACATCGATAACACGCTACAACAACAACAACCGGCGATGATGTTAGAAAAATTTGCGTATCGACTTAATGACGTCGGTTTTAGAAAACGCTGGCAAATATACTCGTATTTATGTATGTAGATTGATTTTGTAATAGGGGAGTATGAGTAACATAAACACAGCTGACAATACCGAATGTATTGCGGTTTCGTTGAAACATAAAATATGATCCAGCTTGCCTTTGTATATATAAGGACTGGTGCAAAAAATTGTGCAAAATAAAAAATACCCATAAAGTGCTAACAGTTACTTTGATTGACCTTTGGTTTTTATAAGCATGTAAATACATAGTTTTATCAATGGGAGGTTAAGAAATTTTAAATAATTATTCGTTTATGTTCGTATGATCGAACTTTTCTGCAGAGACTTTTTATCAAGTTTTGTACAACGGTTTTGTGCACTTTTAGCGATACTGTTCGCCACATTCTTTTCACTTATGTAATGATTATCGGCGGTTTTTCTGTATTCAAAAGTTTTGCTTTCATCAGAACCCAATATTGCTGAATTTACCGCGACTCAGGCACGTTGGCTCAGTTGAAGTTTTTCTAACATAATGTACATCATTATCCTTGAACCACTTTAGGGTAATACGAGCGCAATCTGCTGGAGCCAAGTCCGGCAAAAATATATTTGGACCATTATGACGACGTAGCAAGAGCAGAACAAGTTTTTGAAGACACTCTTTCTCGTAAATTTCAGCGTTGAATGTTCCCAACGTAAAGAACGACATGGATTTGTGCCCGCATTGACAAATAAACTCGCCAAACCAGAACCGTTCTGCCAAACTTCTCTATATGGAAGGCTTTTTCTGAACTAGCAATCTCCTCTTCAGACAGCAAACAGTAAAATTTGGTCTCATAGACCCTACGTACAAGGCAATTGCTTTTTGACGTCTGTTTTGCACCTCGTTTTGGCACTTTTTTTTTACCTTTTAATACCATTTCTATGCTTGATTCGTGTAACTTGCACAGGTATTGTTTTTGGCTAATTTGGTTACATTTCTAATTGACATGAATAGGGTTTTCCTAATTAGGGATACATTTTATTCTTCAACTGGACGTCTGCTGAGTTTAAGCGGCCACTTTTTGGTTTGTCCTTCTATAATCCACCTTCCTTCAAGCGCAAACCCGTTCTGCGGGGAATGTCATAGGACGATCCTGGTAGTTTCGCCAAATTTTTGTATAACTAGCATTGGGATTATTTTCCAAAGGTACATCATTTTTTCAAGTAGATTTTCGTTTGTATTAATTTTTCTCGTTTTTGAAGGATTGACTTCAGAAGCTAACAATTCAGAAACAGTTTATTCAAATGTATTATCATAACAAAAAGAACTTATAGGAAGTTCTAAATTGTCAGAACCTTCTGTACCAGTCCTTGTGTGTTTTTATATTTTGAAAATCTTGCAAGACGATACATTTTGGACAAACTTTTTCAAACATACCATGGACAATGCAACGATGTGCTTATTACTATTTGCACGCATATACATATGTTTGTATTGTATAGAGATATATTTATAAACTTACGATATCTTCTTCGGGTATTGTTGTACAAGAAGTTCTCACATGCCGTACACGATGTATAACATCCAAACTGAGTCTATGCTCCTCGCGTATTGCTTCAACAGCAAAACGTGAAGTTAAATGACCGCCATCGGAAAAGGAACGTATACGCACACCGCCATTTTCGTCGGTGGTTAAGCAAACAGATTTAAAATGGTCGATCACCGTTCCTTGTATTTGATTAACGGTCAACGAATTTCCCATGTTAATTGTAAAACGCAATGCAACAAACAAGCCAATCAAAAGCACAAAAAAGAAATACTTATTTAATTACCCACACACACACACACAAGCACGAGCGAACAATGGTCGTAAAAACGAATACTGTTAAAAGTATATATGTAAAAGTATTATTAGTATCACTCCTTCGCTTATCTGACGCATCAAATGTATAAGAACAAACAACTAAAGATAGCCCGTACCACGGAGGCGACGTCAATGTGTGAATTAGAAATAACAGTTAACATCTGAGTGTAACGTGAAATAACAGAACGTGCATTATTACAGTATTAAGCAATTGTGGAAGTTGTAGGGTAAAATTTGTATCTCTAGTACCACACACCTCAAAGTTTCGGGTCAGACTGAAATATGCATAATGCTCACAATATCAGCAGCATCCATTACAAAATCTTGCAACAACATATAACCATATTTCATAAGTAATAATAAGCAACGAATAGAGCGATAAAGAGAGGGGGGCGCAGGCCCGTAGCTACGCTGGGCGTGGACGGGCCTTGCCCGTACAAGTGAATTCTTTGCCCGTACAGAGAGTAAGTACAAGAAAAAACCGATGTTTGAAAAAATGTTGGCATAAAAATCACTCAAAATTATGCATATGAAATGGTTGAAGTTTTCAGTGCCAGTGATGTGATTGGATAGCATTGGAGAATCGACACACCTGTGTTTGTTGATACTACTTTGAGTTCGAGTTATTTTTATCGATGTGGAAATTTGGTATTACCATTTTGACAAATGTTCCCAAACTGCACAAGCATGCACCAAAGATTCATCGAATTCTTCGGATAATGGGAAACGCGCCTTCTCAACGTTACGGATGATCAGCCATGACTGAAGGTAGACTATAGCCTGTGTCTTGTTTTCGTCAATTAATTCACCCGAGAATAAGTTTTCCAAAATTTTTATTTCAAATCAATATATAAAAAATAGTTTAATTAAGTAATCACGTTGATAATCAAATTTCTAATAATTGGAATTATTGAATTATTAGTGTGCTTATAAATGATAATAACCCGGTGAGAGATCGGAACTGGATTTTGGCTGGGTACCAGCTGGATTTTCCATTTCTTCGCTCGATTTTAGAATAGACACCGGCCAGTCCCTAGTTCTACGATTATTGCCTACTTTAGAGAGGTATTGTTAGGGAATTCCAATCAGGCACTGACTAGGAAAACCCAGTACAAAAAAGTGACAAAAATGTATTACGCATCTTGACAACATATGCAATAACCTATTTATTTACCTTCTCTGCATTGAGCATTTCTGTAATTTCTGTGCATTTCATTATAAATATCGATTAAGGTCCTGATCATAATTTCTACTTTGTTCTCAGTCAGTTATTACAGACAAAATCCAGTCTAGTGTTTTTCTTGATCTCGATGTTTGAGTAAACAGTTGCTATATATTCTAAACCGTTTCTGAAATTGCATATGCGAATTGCGAGAATATTAAATAGATAATAAATCTTACTAGGCCGCAGCTAGGCAATTCAACTCAGGAAATCTCTATCCAGTGCCAGTAACATTCAATCGACATGGGGTTTGTATTACATGGAACTGTTATGCACCCATTAGGATATGCGTCAAGTTAGCAGTACCACTTTTAAATTCAAAATCAAATATAGCTATTTAATTTTCGTTTTTTACCGGCGTTTACCGTGGAATCGAAATTTGGTTTTTAAAAGTGGTAGTTCTAACCTGGCAGAGATCTCATGAGGGTTATCGTAATTATTATAGAGAAAACCATCGCAGTATCTACTGTAGGAATTTTGTCAGTAAAAATTTTGTCCAAATTCGCACCACGCAAAAACCTGCCCGGTATTTACGAAGCACTTCCTGCTTTGGTCAAATATTTCAAGACCCCATTTAGGAAATTCAACAGGAAGTATCTATCTAGTGCCAGTGAAACGCAATGGAGATAAAGTTTGCCTGACTTGAAACTGGCTGTAGATTGGATTAGCACAAAAAAGATATCCAGCTTTTGGTAAGTGAGTAAAAATAGCAGGTAAAGTTCATGATATTTTATTTTATCTTTTTTATTTCAACATAATACAGTACATCGTGCAAACCTCGTCGCTACTATTTAAAAAAATGCAAAAGTCTTAATGTTAAATTTTGTGAAAAATGTAACACTTGTTTGTTTTGGTCCAACTTGAGTTCTATTGAATTTGGAATTTCTCCAAAACAAGTGTGTGAAATATCTTGAAACTCACTATTGAAAAACTGTTTCTATGTTAAACTTCGGTGGCATTACACGTCTCCAGAAATACAAAATGAAGTAATTGAAATCATGGCTAAATCAGTTAGAGAATCAGTAGTTTCTGATGCGAAAAATGCTGACGTTCCATGGTTTACGCTAATGGTAGACGGAGCCAAAGACAAAAATAACCGAGAGAATATAGCTATCACTCTCAGATACGTGAATGAAGGAAAACCTCGAGAGTCAATACTCGATATTATTACAACTAAGGGATTGGACGCTAAAACATTCACCGAAAAAAACAATTGAAACATTGCGTGAGAATAGTATAGATTTGTCGTGTACACTGCTTCAACCATCGTATCCATCTCGTTGTTGTAAAAGCGGTGTCTTAGAATGATTCGCTGAGGAACTTTTTCGATATGTGTGTGATGTTACATGAATTTTTTCACCATCCCAAAATTTCTTCTTTATATGAAGGAAAACCCATAGTGCGATTGCTACCGCAATGATAGTCCGGCCACTTTGCAATTACACAGGTTGTGTCATCTAATTACCTTGAAATAAATCGAGTGCTTGATGAAGTAGTTACCCAGTCTAAATTGTTCAATGTAGAGAAGAAGAGCAAAAAGTATTGGAATCAAAACAGTCATAAAAACGGAAGTATTTCGGTTTTGCTTAATTTTTGCTAAAAAGTTTCTGGGGATTTTACATCCAGCGGACGCTGCAATGCAGTCACGAACAGCGAGCTTGAAAGACGGACTAAAAGTCATAGTCAGTTCTTCAACAACTTCAAGTTATGAGATCAAGCCGGAAGGAATTTGAATTAATTTTGGAAGATGCGTATAAGGTCATACCCATGACTGAACCCATTAACGAAACAATGTCCAAACGAAAAATCAAACAGTGAGCATCCAAGCTACATAACTGAGACCAGATTACCTTCATACTCTGCGAATCGCGCCACTGATGGGAACCTACAAGAGTCAAATAAGAAGCTGAAAGGAATTTACAATGAATGCCTTGATCTTATAATAAACGAAGAAAATCAAGCAACGCTTCTCATCAGCATGAAGAGCTAGTTACTGCGATTTCCAACATTAGCAAAATCAAAACGAATGATTTGAATAGCTTTAGAGAACTAGGTAATTTTAAGCATTTACCATCAACTCAAAATTTGTCCCTTCAATTTTACTAGCACTTATAAATTTACATGTTTACAGGTTTGAAAGTTCCCAGCGAAGAAGAATTGGCAGTCGTGAAAAACTTTTTCAAGAATCAAAAGGAACAGGCTAACGATGGAAAATAGTTGGAGGTACTTTTCAGATTTCGTGAAGCTTTCAGTGATACGTTCGAGCTGTTGGCAGCTGTTGAGACATTTGGGTGCAGTGCAGCAACTTGCGAATCAACGTTTTCGGGATTGACCGCAAGTAATAGGCCGCAAGGCCTGTCCATCACCCATGCCCGCATGGCTGATCTCGTCTACTTAGCTTTTGAAAGACATCGCACACGTGCAATTAATATCGATATGATTCTCCGAAAATTTAATAATAACAAAAAACGTAAACTGTCATTGTACTAAGTATCTATTCTTAACAATATTTTTTGTATGTTTCTTTTAAGTATTAATTGAAAATTGAATTTTCTTATTTATTTTATTTATAACTATTTAATTATATAATAAAATAATTTATTATAAACAAATTTATTACACAAATAATTTTAACCATTTAATTATTTATTTTTGCAAACTTTTAATCCTGCCCGTCCTTCGATAGTGTCTGCCCGTATAGTTGGTTAGGTCTGGGTACGGGCCTGGGGTGCGTGCTGGAGTGTGCATTTTTTTTTTAACCTAATTATAATACAGGACGATACCGACGATGTGACAGCGCTATGTTTGGTGGCACCCATTGTTTTACAATACAAACAATAAAAAATTCTATTGCATGCAGAGGGCTGACAAATACTATGAGCAACAACACGCCTAGTGCTACAGCACACAACTCTAGGAGAGTTTATAGTTAAAGCTCACCAACCGGGCTGTGTCGGAATTAACAGGTGGCTTTTACTGAACAACATTGTAACGATGTATGTATGTAGTACCAAGCCAGCTACAACACGAGTGGGGCGTGTTGTGTGAATAGCAGGATATTTTTAGGTTTTTGTTTTATTTCTAATTTTTTTGTTTTTGTTTTTCGATTAATGTTGAACTAAAATCAATGGAGTGTAAAACAGCAAAGTTGGGTGCGATAAAAGAGCAGACAAATTATATTTGAACAGAGCACAAAGTATGTACGTATTAAGGGTAGTAAGCACAAAAGTGGTATAGCAAATTGTGATAGAACTTTGTTGAGATTATCCGTATTACCTATGATAAATTTCATATCAAAACCTATAAAAAAGGCACATTTTGAACCCGACTCCCTCAGATTTTGATGAAATTTTGCATAGAGCTACACTTTACCTATATAAACACAACCTCATTTTTAGAAATTGCAATTTTGAAAAATTGTGGGCGTGGCAAGGTGTCAAAATAGTGAAATGTGCGTGAAAAATTACGGTAACAGGTACTTTTGTAATAACTACGGAACAGCTCAACCGATTTCAGAAACTTTGATACCATGGGAAAGGTATCGAATCGAGTTTCGAAAATATATACTGTAAAAAAATTTTATTACACTGAAAAATTTTTTCTTTCAAAAATAAAATTTTAAACTTGGAAAAAATTCAAAGGCCAAGTGTTTTAAAATAAAATATATTTTTATTAGAAAGGTCTATTGAATATACATATACAACATATCCAAAAACTAAAATTACGCTTTTTTCTTTTTTTATAAATTTTTTTAAATAAATTGATGTTTATAAACCCGATTCGAATACCTTTCCAATGGTATCAAGTTCTTTGAAATCGGTTGAGCCGTTCCGTAGTTATCACAGCTCAAAAGTACTATGACATCAAAATATAGAGAGATGAATTTCTTTAAAAAATTTTATAAAAAAAAGAATAAAACGTCATTTTAGTTTTTGGATATGTTATGTATGTATATTCAATAGACCTTTCTAATAAAAATATATTTTATTTTAAAACACGTGGCCTTTGAATTTTTTCCAAGTTTAAAATTTTATTTTTGAAACAAAAAATTTTTCAGTGTAATAAAATTTTTTTACAGTGTATATTTTCGAAAGACGATTCGAATACCTTTCCAATTGTGTCAAGATATTTGAAATCGGTTGAGCCGTTCCGAAGTTATCACAGCTCAAAAGTACCTATTACCGTCACTTTTCACGCATTTTTCACAACTTTGACACCTTGCCACGCCCACAATTTTACACAAATGCAATTTATAAAAATGAGATTGTGTTTGTATAGGTAAAGTGTACCTGTATGCAAATTTTCATCAAAATTTGAGGGGGTCGGGTTCAGTGCATATCGGTTTTGATATGAAATTCATCATATGTGACCCGGTCTATGAAATGGTGGCTTATGACTCAAAACAGAAATTGCGAGAAACAGCTGTTAAAGATAAACAATGCATTTCTTCAGTTTCTTAGTGGTAGTAATTTTTTTTTGAGTCATAAGCCACCTTTTGATAAATCGGATCACATATACTAGATGCGGCCATAGTGTTACTGGAATTTGTTTGACGCAAATACTCTTGGCAAATAATAGACGTTTTCTAGGACCTAGTTTAATTGTTCTCTCGAGATGAGATCTGACAACTCAAGGGAGCACGACTCAAGTTGGAAGAGAAGCTCAGCGAAAAATGCCTTCCGAGGTTATCGCGCCTAGCATTTATTTTTTTTAACACTCTGATAGCAAATCTACAAGATTTTGATAATATTTCGATAAATTTAACGATAACTTTCTGAACAAATCGTAGTTTTTTGGTAAAAAATCGATGACTTTTCGATACCAAATCCATAGGGAGCCGACAACTCGTTCATAAGAAATCGGTATAAAATTAGATAACAAACCGATAACTCCTTTATAAGTAACGTATAACTTGCCTATATATTGCATCCTCCT
The DNA here is from genome assembly GCF_040869045.1 of Eurosta solidaginis. Taxonomy (NCBI): domain Eukaryota; kingdom Metazoa; phylum Arthropoda; class Insecta; order Diptera; family Tephritidae; genus Eurosta; species Eurosta solidaginis. Next base: position 72,753 of record NW_027137042.1, on the reverse strand, counting down.
TTCCTATCGCACTCCCACTTCCACATGCACACCTACTCCCACTCATACTGGAAAAGAAATGCCCCTTCCACTTTTCTTTGCACCTGCACGCCAAATTATACTACCAATCACTTCCTCCTCTTTTCCAAAATTTTATATACTTAGTGTGACGAATATTAGCAAACTACGGGATACTATCATCTCTAAGCCGATACTAATTAGTGACTCGTGTGCACATCAACAAATCAATCATTATGTCTACCCATATGTCCATACGAGCAGCGGAGAGTGACGCACAAACACATGCATATATCTGAGGTACTCCCAAAAGTATGCAATCAATTGTGCAAGTATCACTCACATATACACGAGCATGGGCTATGAGAGAAGCTATAAAATCGTGCATCTGTAGCTATAGCTGAGAAATTTATAGCTGGTGGCTAACTAGTAAATTCTAGAAATAGAAGCGTCTAGAAATATGTCAACGAGGAAACCGGACAGTATAAAAGGCGGCAACAGTTGAGGCGCGACAATCAGTTTGATTTAAGCAAGCTATCAGTTGCGAAGTATAAATGTTTTTGTGAAGTACTTTAATAAAGGCCATTTTGTATTATTGAATAGTGGAGTTATTTATTCAGCAGTTTAGTGATTCGAACGTTAGTAGAAGGTTGCAAGTAAGAGGAATTCCAGTAAATGCGTTACAATTGGTGTCAGAAGAGGAATTGTTGAATAAATTCCGAAGATTTTGAATACAACTTGGACATGGCAAAGTTGAGTGAATTAAAGATCCAGCAAATGAAAACGGAGTTAGAGAACCGTGCATTGAATACAACCGGCAATAAGATCGAACTTCTAGCACGGCTACGAGAGGTAATGGAGTCGCAAGGAATTAATGTGGACGAGTATGTCTTTTATCCTGATGTGGAAGAGCCAGCGACTAAAATGGAAGAGAATATAGAGACTCCGAGTCCATTGGTAAGTGTTGACACTAACGCGATACTAGCAGTGTTGAAGCAAATGTCGTCACAAATAGCAACCGAAATGTTATCTCAACTGGAATCGCAGAAGACATATATGGCATCACAATTGGAAATACAGGAGGCACGCATTTCAGAAATGTCGTCACAAATGTCATCTCAACTGGCAGAACAGAAGACACCTATAGCATCCCAACTGGAATCGCAGGAGACACGCATCACATCGAAGTTTTAAGCACAATTGGATGAACAGAAAACACACATGGCGTCACAAATTAAAAGAGCAAGAGGCACGCATAACATTACAACTCGAAGCACAGGAAGATCGTATCTCAACGAAGCTGGAGGCACAGGAAACAAAAGTCTCATCGCAGCTGGAGGTTTTTAGTGAACGACAAGATAAAATGGAGACCGAGATGGATGCTTTGAAAGGTCGTATACAGGAGTTGCAATTAAATCACTCAGCTGTTTCAGCGAGTAATCCAAAGGTAAAAACACCATCCTTTGACGGTTCTGTTCCTTACCAGGTATTTAAGCTACAATTTGAGAAGGCCTTAACATTTTCATTTAAAATTTACTCAGTGTACGATTTCGATAGCCGATAAGAATACCTTTCCAATGGTACCAAGATCTTGGTCGGTTGCGCCATTCCGTATTTATCACAGCTCAAAAGTACTATGACATCAAAATATAGAGACGAATTTATTTAAAAAAATTTATAAAAAAAGAAAAAAGCGTAATTTTAGTTTTTGGATATGTTATATATGTATATTAAATAGACCTTTCTAATAAAAATATATTTTATTTTAAAACACTTGGCCTTTGAATTTTTTCCAAGTTTAAAATATTATTTTTGAAACAAAAAATTGTTCAGTGTAATAGTGTATATTTTCGAAAGCCGATTCGAATACCTTTGCAATGGTATCAAGTTCTTTGAAATCGGTTGAGCCGTTCCGTAGTTATCACAGCTCAAAAGTACTATGACATCAAAATATAGAGAGATGAATTTATTAAAAAATTTTATCAATTGTTTTTGTTTTTATCGCCCTATTGATAAATCATTCAAGGTTCGAATCGAGCTCAAGGCCAGAACAATAATTTTTTTCTAATGATAATTATTGTTATTTTTTAATTTTTCTAAATTTGAAAAATTGTATTTTGTTTTTGGAATATTAAGTAGAAAATTTTTCAAACAACCTGCCATAGCTGCGCAGATAGATCCATTTGGAAGGGTGCTAAGCCTTCATCATCAGCACGCTTTAGGCATGCTGCGCTAAACATTTAGCTATACAGCGGTGGTTTGTTTGACTGGCAAATTTGCTACTTCTATTCCTTTTTACGAACTATTTTTTCTACTTACTATTCCAAAAACAAAATACAATTTTTCAAATTTAGAAAAATTAAAAAATAACAATAATTATCATTAGAAAAAAATTATTGTTCTGGTCTTGAGCTCGATCCGAACCTTGAATGATTTATCAATAGGCCGATAAACACAAAAACAATTGTTAATAAACCATGAGCACTTGGGAATGTCAAACAAAGTAATTGGCAATAAACAAAAATCCAGCATTATCAGTGATTTGCACCAGATGACGCAACACTGAATAAATATAGTTGGTAAAAAGGAATAGAAGTAGCAAATTTGCCAGTCAAACAAACCACCGCTGTATAGCTAAATGGTTAGCGCAGCATGCCTAAAGCGTACTGATGATGAAGGCTTAGCACCCTTCGAAATGGATCTATCTGCGCAGCTATGGCAGGTTGTCTGAAAAATTTTCTACTTACTATTCCGAAAACAAAATACAATTTTTCAAATTTAGAAAAATTAAAAAATAACAATAATTATCATTAGAAAAAAATTATTGTTCTGGCCTTGAGCTCGATTCGAACCTTGAATGATTTATCAATAGGCCGATAAAAACAAAAACAATTGTTAATAAACCATGAGCACTTGGGAATGTCAAACAAAGTAATTGACAATAAACAAAAAACCAGCATTTTCAGTGATTTGCACCAGATGGCGCAACACTGAATAAATATAGTTGGTAAAAAGGAATAGAAGTAGCAAATTTGCCAGTCAAACAAACCACCGCTGTATGGCTAAATGGTTAGCGCAGCATGCCTAAAGCGTACTGCTGATGAAGGCTTAGCACCCTTCGAAATGGATCTATCTGCGCAGCTATGGCAGGTTGTCTGAAAAATTTTCTACTTACTATTCCGAAAACAAAATACAATTTTTCAAATTTAGAAAAATTAAAAAATAACAATAATTATCATTAGAAAAAAATTATTGTTCTGGCCTTGAGCTCGATTCGAACCTTGAATGATTTATCAATAGGCCGATAAAAACAAAAACAATTGTTAATAAACCATGAGCACTTGGGAATGTCAAACAAAGTAATTGACAATAAACAAAAATCCAGCAATATCAGTGATTTGCACCAGATGGCGCAACACTGAATAAATATAGTTGGTAAAAAGGAATAGAAGTAGCAAATTTGCCAGTCAAACAAACCACCGCTGTATAGCTAAATGGTTAGCGCAGCATGCCTAAAGCATACTGATGATGAAGGCTTAGCACCCTTCGAAATGGATCTATCTGCGCAGCTATGGCAGGTTGTCTGAAAAATTTTCTACTTACTATTCCAAAAACAAAATACAATTTTTCAAATTTAGAAAAATTAAAAAATAACAATAATTATCATTAGAAAAAAATTATTGTACTGGCCTTGAGCTCGATTCAACCTTGAAAAAATTTTATAAAAATAAGAATAAAGCGTCATTTTAGATTTTGGATATGTTATATACGTTATTAAATAGACCTTTCTAATAAAAATATATTTTATTTTAAAACACTTGGCCTTTGAATTTTTTTTAAGTTTAAAATTTTATTTTTGAAACAAAAAATTTCTCAGTGTAATAACATTTTTTTACAGTGTATATTTTCGAAAGCCGATTCGAATACCTTTCCAATGGTATCAATATCTTTGAAATCGGTTGAGCCATTCCGAAGTTATCACAGCTCAAAAGTACCTATTACCATCACTTTTCACGCATTTTTCACAACTATGACACCTTGCCACGCCCACAATTTTTCACAAATGCAATTTATAAAAATGAGGTTGTGTTTGTATAGGTAAAGTGTACCTGTATGCAAATTTTCATCAAAATTTGAGGGGGTCGGGTTAAATGCATATCGGTTTTGATATGAAATTTATCATATGTGACCCGGTCTATGAAAAGGTGGCTTATGACTCAAAAAAGAAATTGCGAGAAACAGCTTTTAAAGATAAACAATGCATTTCTTCAGTTTCTTAGTGGTAGTAATTTTTTTTGAGTCATAAGCCCTTTCATAAACCTGGTCACATATACTGGATGCGGCCATAGTGTTACTGGAATTTGTTTGACGCAAATACTCTTGGCAAATAATAGACGTTTTCTAGGACCTAGTTTAATTGTTCTCTCGAGATGAGATCTGACAACTCAAGGGAGCACGACTCAAGTTGGAAGAGAAGCTCAGCGAAAAATGCCTTCCGAGGTTATCGCGCCTAGCATTTATTTTTTTAACACTCTGATAGCAAATCTACAATGTTTTGATAATATTTCGATAAATTTAAGATAAATTTCTGAACAAATCGTAGTTTTTCGGTAAAAAATCGATGACTTTTTGATACCAAATCCATAGGAAGCGGACAACTCGTTCATAAAAAATCGGTATAAAACTTAGATAACAAACCGATAACTCCTTTATAAGTAACGTATAACGAGCCTATATATTGCATCCTCCTTTCCTATCGCACTCCCACTTCCACATGCACACCTACTCCCACTCATACTGGAAAAGAAATGCCCCTTCCACTTTTCTTTGCACCTGCACGCCAAATTATACTACTAATCACTCCCTCCTCTTTTCCAAAATTTTATATACTGGATACTATCATCTCTAAGCCGATACTAATTAGTGACTCGTATGCACATCAACAAATCAATCATTATGTCTACCCATATGCCCATACGTGCAGCGGAGAGTGACGCACAAACACATGCCTATATTTGAGATACTCCCAAAAGTATACAATCAATTGTGCAAGTATCACTCACATATACACGCGCATGGGCTATGAGAGAAGCTATAAAATCGTGCATCTGTAGTTATAGCTGAGAAATTTATAGCTGATGGCTAACTAGTAAATTCTAGAAATAGAAGCGCCTAGAAATATGTCAACGAGGAAACCAGACAGTATAAAAGGCGGCAACAGTTGAGGCACGACAATCAGTTTGATTTAAGCAATCTATCAGTTGCGAAGTGTTATTGTGAAGTACTTTAATAAAGACCATTTTGCATTATAGAACAGTGGAGTTATTTATTCAACATTTTAGTGATTCGAACGTTAGTAGAAGGTTGCAAATAAGAGGAATTTCAGTAAATTCGTTACAATAGTAATCACATGACCAAAAAAATGTCGAAGAAATGTTGAGAATTTTGAAGATCTATTAAAAACACGCACACATTCATTTTTATACTCAGTTGAGCAGAGCTCACAGAGTTTATTAAGTTTGATTGGATAACGGTTGGTTGTACATATATAAAGGAATCGAAATATATATAGACTTCCATATAACAAAATAATCAGGATCGAAAAAAAATTTGATTGAGCCATGTCCGTCCGTCCGTCCGTCCGTTAACAGGATAACTTGAGTAAATTTTGAGGTATCTTGATGAAATTTGGTATGTAGGTTCCTGAGCACTCATCTCAGATCGCTATTTAAAATGAACGATATCGGACTATAACCACGCCCACTTTTTCGATATCGAAAATTTCGAAAAACCGAAAAAGTGCGATAATTCATTACAAAAGACAGATAAAGCGACGAAACTTAGTAGATGGGTTGAACTTATGACGCAGAATAGAAAATTAGTAAAATTTTGGACAATGGGCGTGGCACCGCCCACTTTTAAAAGAAGGTAATTTAAAACTTTTGCAAGCTGTAATTTGGCAACCGTTGAAGATATATAATGATGAAATTTGGCAGGAACGTTACTCCTATTACTATATGTACGCGTAATAAAAATTAGCAAAATCGGAGAAGGAGCACGCCCACTTTAAAAAAAAAAAATTTTTTAAGTAAAATTTTAACAAAAAATTTAATACCTTTACAGTATATAAGTAAATTATGTCAACATTCAACTCCAGTAATGATATGGTGCAACAAAATACAAAAATAAAAGAAAATTTCAAAATGAGCGTGGCTCCGCCCTTTTTCATTTAATTTGTCTAGGATACTTTTAACGCCATAAGTCGAACAAAAATTAACCAATCCTTTTGAAATTAGGTGGGGGCATAGATTTTTTGACGTTAACTGTTTTCTGTGAAAATGGGCGAAATCGGTTGATGTCACGCCCAGTTTTTGTACACAGTCGTCCGTCTGTCCTTCCGCCTGGCCGTTAACACGATAACTTGAGCAAAAATCGACATATCTTTAATGAACTTAGTTCACGTGCTTACTTGAACTCACTTTATCTTGGTATGAAAAATGAACTAAATCCGACTATGACCACGCCCACTTTTTCGATATCGAAAATTACGAAAAATGAAAAAAATGCCATAATTCTATACCAAATATGAAAAAAAGGATGAAACATGGTAAGGTAATTGGATTGTTTTATTGACGCGAAATATAACTGTAGGATGTGAATTCATTTATTTATTTCCCAAAGTAAATTGATTATTACATTTATAATGGTAATGAGTTAAATGAAGTATTTGGTGATTAAAATATGTGTTAGATGAATTAAAAATGTATATTGGCGTGTTACTTCGTTGAAATTCGTACGTAAACTAACTTGTCGTCTTACCGGTTTTTACTCGTCCGTCTCGTTTAGGTTTAAAAGTCAGGGTTGTATTTGTACATCTGGGTTGCATTTTTACGTCTGGGTTGTTAGTCGCTATGAGGGTTTTACGTCACCGTAAGTACGTCCACTTCTGGTACGTCCCTTATCCGTTCCTACAATCGGCCGTCCTGACATTCGTTCGTCCCCGAACGAAGCTTGCCATTTTTTCATAAATTCCGCTACTGTCGTCGTCCGGTTTGGCCCTTCGTGCTCGCCTACCTTTTCGACATCATACCGACCGTGATTTAATTTGCGGACAACTTTATAAGGACCTAGGAACTTTTTCTTAATTTTCAGAGCGGGACCATACTGTGTACGCTTTATAGCTACTAGCTCGTTTTCTTCATACGTTTGTTCGGCTTTTCGTTTTGCATTAAAACTTTTCCGATTCTCTTCTTGAATTGCCTGAATGCTATCCCTTGCTGTTTCCCTAATGCGTTCGCGCTCTGTCTCCAATTCTTTTATTGCGTCATCCACAATAAACTCATTTAAATCTATATCTTTTGTTAAACGCATATTAAGACCTGTCAAAAGTTTAAATGGGGATACTTTCGTGCTACGACTGGGACAATTATTTAAAAACTGTTGTACATTCCCAACGTTTTTGTACCATTGGTCCGGATTGTTCAAAGAAAGTTTCGTCAACATTGGAATTACGGTTCGGTGGATACGCTCCACTTGACCGTTACCCCTCGGAACTCCTGTCGCTATATAGATGTGTTGTATACCTTGCTCACTACAGTACTCTTTAAAGGCTTGTGAAGTAAACGCTGCACCTCTGTCAGTTACAATTCGTTTTGGGTTTCCAAAAACGTTGGCTAGTTTGCTCAACCTGTCAACTACAGCTGATGCTCCCGTATCTTTTGTTGGGTATAACCAAACAAACTTGGAGAATGCATCTACGACTGTCAAAATATGGTTATAACACTTTGTTGTAATTGTCAGAGGTCCTAAGTGGTCTAAATGGTACGTGCATAACGGTTGATCATCTTTGGGAATTGGTGTGAGAAACCCCTCTTTCTTACCCATTTTTGCATTTGCCACAATACACTCTACGCAACTGGTTACAATCTTGGCTACCTTTTGACTAAGCTGTGAAATATAGTATGACCTTTCTATTAACTCCTGCGTTTTCCGCGCAGCACAATGACCCTGCCTATGCACGGTTTTTATTATATCCTCTTCCATCTGACAAGGCACAACCACAAGCTCTTTGGAAGGGTCTTTACATAATATGCCATGGGATATATAAAAATCTTCATAGGGTCCCTTTTCAAGAATCGTCGTAACAGCTTTTATCCAATCATCGTTCAACTGAGATTGCAACAACCGATGCCTTAAGGTATCTTCCATCTGTAGGCAATGCATTCTGCTTAAGGCATCTACATGCCTCATCTGAGTTCCAGATCTGTGTACAATTTGATAGTCAAATTCTTGTAAGAAAATCGCCCATCTTGCAATACGAGGCGGCACGTCTTCTTTGCGCATCGTAAGTGCGAAAGCGTTACAATCGGTAACGATGGTGAACTTAACACCTTTCAAATAAATTCGCCACTTTTTAAGAGCAGCAATTACTGCCAAAACCTCCAATTCATATGAACTGTAGTTCTCTTCTGCGTGACTTGTTTTTCTACTTAAAAACTGAACGGGATGAAAATTTTGGTCTTCACTCCATTTTTGCATGAAGATCGCCCCATAACCAAATTTTGACGCATCCGTGTGAATCTCCGTCATTGCGTTAGGGTTATATAACCGAAGAACTGGTGAAGTGGTTAAAATTCTTTTTAACTTTTCGAAAGAAGCTACTTGCTCTTCTCCTATTTTAAAAATACTATCTTTTTTTAACAAGTCAGATAAAGGTCTTGCTAAAATTGCATACTTGTTTATGAACCGCCTAAAGTATGACGTTAGTCCAAGAAAACGTTCGAGAGTTTTCTTATCCCTCGGAATTGGGTAGGACTCTATCGCTTGTATCTTTTCTTCAGATGGCCTAATTGTTCCTTCCTCAATGATGTAGCCCAGAAAGTTAACTCTTTTCTCTAAAAATTGGCATTTCTTCCATTTGATACGTACACCGTACCGCGACCCTACTTCTAAAACGCGTTTCAATTTTAGCAAACCCTCGTCAACATCTTGCGATGGAATGATGATGTCATCCATATACATCGCAATAGTCCCATCTTGTATTAGTTCTCTGAACACAAAGCTTACAAACCTACAGAAAACCGCCGGCGAGTTGCATATACCAAACGGAACGTATTTAAATTCGTATTGTCCATCGGGTGTCACAAAAGATGTGTACTTCCTTGAATCTTTGGCGACTGGAACATGGAAGAACCCATCTTCCAAGTCCAATGTTGTGAAAACTTTACCTCTTTGCAACCTGTCCAGCACGTCATCGATGCGCGCCATGGGAAAATTATCTCGGATAATTTTTTTGTTTAACAATCGGTAATCACAGCATAATCTTTTTGACCCGTCTTTTTTCCCTACTATTACGATGGGAGATGCGTAGTTTGAAAAGCTTGGCTGGATAATATCTGCTTTCAGCCATTCTTCAACTTGTTTGCTCACAAAATTTTTATCATCCAAGGCCAATCTGCGTGGACGCTGAAATACAGGTACTTCGTCACTCAAAAGTATCTTCATTTCAGTTTGGCACTTTTCGATACGTTGTGGCTTGTAACTTTGTATTAATTCTTGAATAATTGTGTTTTCGCTGTAGACTCCTGCAGTCATACATAACTTTGCAAACTCTTCTAATAACTCCATCTTTTTTCCCTCACTACTTTCTTTTGATTCTGATAGAGTACTAATCCTCTTCTCGAATTTTGTACCTTCTGGCTTTACACTAATATTCACTTTATCGAGTACTGATGTACCTATAAATACTGAATACGGAATCGCGTTTTCACTAGTAATGTGAAATTTTTGTAAGAACTTCAAGTCATCTACTTCAAGCTCTGTGACGAAACTACCGCACGTCGAAAACTCTTTTGCACAAGCGCCGTATAATATTCGCTTGTCGTCGGTAACCTCACCGCTGAAATTAATTTTGTTGAACACATCACGCCGGATTAGGCATAAACAACACCCTGTATCGACCAAAGCATCAGTTTCCAACCCACCCACCTTTACAATTTTCACTGGCAACTTTATTTTTTCTTTTTCCATATCTACAACATTAATTTTGTCAGACTCTTTTTTAACTTTCACGCTTTCAGTACTCTTACACTCAAAAGACTTGTGTCCAATGCCATTGCACTTAAAGCATTTAGTTTGTTGACTGGTGCAGTCACGAATGAGATGTGTGCTACTTCCACATCTAAAACATGGCCTTGACACCTTTTGAGCGCTAGAAGTACTTGCTGTACTCTGGATTGGTCTAGAGTTTTGATTGATCGTTTTGCAATGAATTTTCTCATAAATTTTAATTTTTTCTTTAAGCTCACCAACGGTCTTTGCCTCATACAAAACCGTTTTGTTTAGCCTGGTGTCTACTATGCCCTCTATAAAGTATGATATCAAACTTTCAGTGTCAATATTTATTGGTTTACCAATTTCAGTAAGTACATACAAATACTCACGAAACGTTTCGCTTGCTTTCTTTTTACGGTTTCTTAATTTGCTATGTACTTCAGATGAAGAAATTTTTTTTCCAAATTCCTCGATAAGTGCATCTTTTAATAACTCCCAACTGACTAAACCTCTCTGACTTCTAATAAATAATTTCGCTGCCCCTCTTAGCAACTGCTTTCCATATATGAATTTCTGCACACTATTCCACCCTACTACCACAGCATTCTCTTCAAATTCATTTATCCATAGCTGTACATCAACGTTATCATCACCATTGAATTGTGTTAGACTTTCCTGTATGTCTTTAAAGGTAAACATTGATCTACCAGCCGGTGCGACGGCGGCAGCGGAATTTGTTTCTGGTGCGTCTTCATACGTACTACCCGATTCGTCATTGTCATCGTTGTTACTTATCTCGTGTCCGTAGTGTGACAATAATCTTTGTTGTAACTCCGCTTTACGCCCCGCAGTTGATTGGTCAAGTTCACGGAGTGCTTGCTGCAACTCCTTTAAATTAAATGTAAGTATTGTCTGTCTGTCCATTTTTTACGCTACGCTTTTGTAGTATTTAAAGTAGGTATTATGTTATAAATGAAATTGTGTGTTTACCAGTAAGAAAAAATATTCGAATAATAAAATAAAAGATCACTTAAACAAACTACTTTGAACGAAATACATAAGATTGTATGAATATATGTAAGTTCTTTTCTTCGCTTTGTTGTGATATTGATTTCCACTTATCTGTTGTTTCTTCTTTGCTTCAGCTTATTCAATGTTCCGTATCGCTTTTATACTTCTTTTACTTCAATTTGACTTTGTTTTATTATCGCTTTCTTCTCATTTGCTGTCTATTCTTTGCTCTTCTTCCTTCGATGTCTCGAATTTATTACTTTCCTTTGTCTTCGCTTTACTTTGTTTCGTTTTTGGTGTCTCCTTTGCTTCACTTGATGCTGCACAACTTTGATTTGTTTCTGCTTGTGTCAGTCGTTCTATTTTCTCGCTGCTTGTGTTGCTATGTTTTCTCTGCTCTGCTTTCCTTCTGATGTATTCTACTATTGACTTCGCTTAGCTATGTTTTGATGTTGATTTCATTACTTCATTTGATGCTGCACAACTTCGCATCGTTTTATTTTCTTGTTGCTTGTATTGCTACGTTCTCTCTGCTCTGCTTTCTTTCTGATGTCTTCTATTCATTTGATGATGCACAACTTCGCATCGTTTTATTGTATCGCTGCTTGTGTTTCTACGTTTTTTCTGCACTGCTTCCTCTGATGTCTTCTTCTATTCTGCTTAACAACTCTTGCGTTCTCTTTTGCTCGTTGTCGTTATATTTGTTCTGTCTCTATACGAATTCGCTGTTTTCGTGCCAACGATTTGTCTACTCAAATTCTATTCGTCGCGTTTTGAACGTTACGCAGTTTAAAATTTTATTTGGCTTCGTTGCCACTTTTCACAAGCTTTTGATGACGCTTGCTTAATTTCAAAATTGTATGCTGCGATCGACTGCACAGCGTTTGACGACGCTTTTGTGTCTTTCGGCGTTGAAAATTTATATAGCGTTTGGAGACGCTTGTTTCCTTATTAACTTTTTCACGTACGAATGAAGTCTGCACAAATATTTTACTGCGTTTGATGACGCTTGTTAATTCTTTTGCGCTTGAAGACGTTCACAAGTTCAACTTTTCAGCGTTTGGCGACGCTCACACACAGCACAATACACGTTTTATGGCACGATCCCGGTTGAGCCCCCAATTTGTAGGATGTGAATTCATTTATTTATTTCCCAAAGTAAATTGATTATTACATTTATAATGGTAATGAGTTAAATGAAGTATTTGGTGATTAAAATATGTGTTAGATGAATTAAAAATGTATATTGGCGTGTTACTTCGTTGAAATTCGTACGTAAACTAACTTGTCGTCTTACCGGTTTTTACTCGTCCGTCTCGTTTAGGTTTAAAAGTCAGGGTTGTATTTGTACATCTGGGTTGCATTTTTACGTCTGGGTTGTTAGTCGCTATGAGGGTTTTACGTCACCGTAAGTACGTCCACTTCTGGTACGTCCCTTATCCGTTCCTACATAACTTTAGAAAAAACTTTATAAAATGGTTGTAACACCTACCATATTAAGTAGAAGAAAATGAAAATGTTCTGCAGGGCGAAATAAAAAACCCTTAAAATCTTGGCAGATATTACATATATAAATAAATTAGCGGTATCCAACAGATGATGTTCTGGGTCACCCTGGTCCACATTTTGGTCGATATCTGGAAAACGCCTTCACATATACAACTACCACCACTCCCTTTTAAAACTCTCATTAATACCTTTAATTTTATACCCATATCGTACAAACTCATCCTAGAGTCACCCCTGGTCCACATTTATGGCTATATCTCGAAAAGGCGTCCACCTATAGAACTAAGCCCCACGCCCTTTTAAAATACTCATTAACACCTTTCATTTGATACCCATATCGTACAAACAAAGTCTAGAGTCACCCCTGGTTCACCCTTATTGCGATACCTCGAAAAGGCGTCCACATATAGAACTAAGGCCCACTCCCTTTTAAAATACTCATTAGCTCCTTTCGTTTGATACCCATATTGCACAAACGAATTCTAGAGTCACCCCTGGCCCACCTTTATGGTGATATCTCGAAACGGTGTCCACCTATGGAACTAAGGATTACTCCATTTTAAAATACTCATTAAAACCTTTCCTTTGATACCCATATTGTACAAACAAATCCTAGGGTCACCCCTGGTCCACCTTTATGGCGATATCTCGAAACGGCGTCCACCTATGGAACTAATGATTACTCCTTTTTAGAATACTCATTAACACCTTTCATTTGATACCCATATCGTACAAACGCATTCTAGAGTCACCCCTGGTTCACCTTTATGGCGATATTTCGAAAAGGCGACCACCTATACAACAACCACCACTCCCTTTTAAAACCCTCATTAATACCTCTAATTTGATACCCATATCGTACAAACACATTCTAGAGTCACCCCTGGTCCACCTTTATGGCGATATTTCGAAACGGCATCCACTTATAGAACTAAGGCCCACTCCCTTTTAAAATACTCATTAACACCATTCGTTTGATGCCCATATTGTACATACAAATTCTAGGGTCACCCCTGGTCCACCTTTGTGGCTATATCCCTAAATGGCGTCCACCTATAGAACTATGGCCCACTCCCTCATAAAATACTTTTTAATGCCTTTCATTTGATACACTTGTCATATAAACACATTCCAGGGTTTCCCTCGGTTCATTTTCCTACATGGTTATTTTCCCTTATGTTGTCACCATAGCTCTCAACTGAGTATGTAATGTTCGGTTACACCCGAACTTAACCTTCCTTACTTGTTGTAGCTACAAAGCTTCGCCATCGTACACAATCTTTGGTTCAACATTTTAAACTTTAGGAATACGCTATCACTTTATCTCTCCCTTCTCTTCCGCTTTCTCTACCACTTTTTCACATACTTTTCGCTCACTTTATCTCTTTCTGCTTTTTGCTCACTCCAAGGCGAGTCCATACCAGCTTATGGCAAAGCGAAATCAACCTATGTAATTCGTTGTGCAGACTAATGTCAAGTCAAAAGAAAATTTACAATGCATGTCATATAAGTTTTTCTACGTTCCTTGCTCTCCTCTTTCTATATTCTCCCATCTATTACTTTCTCTCTTCCTCTCTTTCCATCTTCCATCGGTCCCTAGACTTTTCTAACAAATCGCACCAAAAATAAAGTTTTTTGAATTTGACGAATTTGACGATTTTCGTGATTAAAAGCAAGGCGAATTCAGTACCAGGTATTGTTATCCCTTCAGCTGATTGCTTCTTCTTGATAGTTTCCCATCAGCTGATTGCTTCTCCTTGACATTTGGTACGACAATATGCCACTTAATCGAAACCAATGCTAATTTACTTTTGACTTGAAATTCGTCTGCAATTGGGTTGACTTCGCTTTGCCACCACCTCGTATGAATTCACCTTGGCTAAATGTTATCGGTTCCTTTGTTATAGACTATGGGAGCCTTATCGCTTGTTGGTGGTGGCAAATTCTGGATCATTACATCAAACTCTACTTGTACAAGGCTTATTTTCATGCAAGGCGAATCCATACCAGGTGGTGGCAAAGCGAATTCGACTAATTCGCCGTGCAGAAGAATGTCAAGTCAAAAGAAAATTTTTATTGATTTCGATTAACTGACATATTTTAGTACCACGCGTTGTATGGAAAATAATCTAGAAGAAGCAATAAGCAGTTGGGATAACAACAACTGGTACTGAATTCGCCTTGGTTTCATGTAACTTATTATTACACTTTACATATTTAACACTGAATACTTTCATATTTCATTTACCACAAAAGCTTTTGGAAATAGTTTCAATAATTTCGTAAACCTGTCGAGTTTATAGAATTTTTCCAATCATTACAAATTCAAGTCGAAAAGATTAAAATTCATTAATTTTACAAAAATTGGCTGTATTTGCAAAAACACTGGAATTTCTATTAACTCTATAGTTATTATTTAAATATTACTAAGCCAAATCTAAATTAGTGCGTCCCAACGCAAAGAATAATTTTTTTAACCATTAAAAAATTTAACGATAGTCATTAATGGAGATAATGAAACCGTCATTAACTTCACGCTCCACCACGAAAACCAATAAAGGCGTTTCCAAAACTGCAATCCACAAGACGAAAATTGGCAAATGCCAACGTCCCAGTGGAACAATACATCGTAATCCATATTTGAATTTTTTGAGCGATTTTCGTCAACGTAATACAGGACTCTCCGCTGTGGAAACAATTAAACGTGGCGCTAAAGAGTGGATGAGTATCGCAAAAGAGGATAAATTGCAATACATTGAAAAGGTTAGTAGACTTTTTTTCAATTTAAAATGACGTACATTTGTAAGTATTTACAGTAAGCATTTTATGCACCTAAAAAGCGTAAGTCAGCACACTCCCCTAAGTCTTTGGGGACAAATTTTGCAGTTACAACAACAAGAACATAAAATGTATAATGTAATATCGCAGTATTTGACTAAGCTCCTGTATTCAGTTATTTCTGCAACTGAATGTTCGGCTTTCTTTTTTTCTCTGACAGTCATTATGGAATACCTGAAAAACGCCAGTAGCCGAGCCACAGCGGCTCATCGCCAACCTCGTGTTCTTGTATATAACAACCTTTGGATCGAAAAAAATGTATATATATATGCATATGTGTATATATGGACTGTGTTGTGCAAAGGTTTATGACCGTTTTCCCCAGCGGGTTAGGGGGCCTTTCGTAAGAGGCGACTAAAATACTAAATTGAGGGGTTGTGTAGCGCAACCCTTTCAAGGTGTTGCCAGCGCAAAATATAGCTTATCCAACCCAATTGTCAACCTCACCTACCCGTGGCGAATCATGTTACTTTAACAGCGCGGCTCTGGAGACTCCAAGTTCCTCATGGATCTAGGGGGCGGTATGGCCTGGAAGGTTTAATGTGGTCATACTAAATCGTTCCCGAGATGGTCGGGCTGGTGCCTTAGTGGTGCTTTATACTGCAAAGTACCGGATCTGCATCCGGCAAAGGACCATCAACATCGATAACACTCCCCAAGGGCTTCGGGGAGTATCCTTATCGCTTCAACAACAACAACCGTCTAATTTTTGATCAGGCTCTAGCTAGCAGTTTGTAGTGGAAGTGACTGAAAAGCGGACTAGCTATCTTAAAATATGGATACATATTTTTCAAGGTATTGGGCAATCCGTAAAAGGAAAGGAAAAGGATGTAGGTCGAAGAAAGTATTGGTAATAAACTGAGACTGAAGCCAGAACCATGCCTGTAACCGAAACTGGGCCGATCCGAGCCATAACGAATTCGGAACAGAATTTAAATCTAGAAACGAAAGCAGAAGCTAAAACGGATAACTGAAAACAGAACCAAATCTGAAACCTAGACCGATACCGGGATCGAAACACGAACACATAACAGAGCGAAACCATAACCAAACCCAGATCGGATGTGGAACCAAAACCCAAGCCAAGCCCCGTCAGAAACGAGAACTGAACAATGACCGAACTCGAGTCAAACCCAAGACTGATATTGAAACAAAATAGGTAAATCAGAAATATAAGGGAGAAAATAAGTCATTAGCGAAACCGGAGCAGAAACGGAAACCATAGCGAAAACTGAAATCATAATCAAAGTTGAAACAAAAATTAATACTGACAAAATCGATTTCTCAGTCAAACATGAAATTTAAATCAGAATCGAAAGTGACCTTGGCCAAACTTAAATTTTATTTATTATTATCATTATTATAAGGCCTCGGTGTTGTTTATGTTGTTGTTGTAGCTATAAGGACACTGCCCGAAGGCCTTGGGGAGTGTTATCGAGATGATGGTCCCATGCCTAATGCAGATCCGGTACCAAGCCCGACCATCTCGGGAACGATTTGTTATGACCACATGCGACATTCTAGGCCATACCGCCCTACCACCCCCTACATCCATGAGGAGTTCGGGGTCGCCAGAGCCTCGGCTGTAAATGAAACAGGATTCGCCACAGATAGGTGAGGTTGACAATTGGGTTTTTGGAGAAGCTATATATTGCGCTGGAAACCTGTCTATTTGGTATATTAGTCGCCTCTTACGACAGGCATACCTACCGCGGGTATATTCTAACCCCCTAACCCGCCTCGATGCACTGCTATCTTTATTTTGATCCATCGTTCTTGACCTTTCAGTCAGTCTTTTGCTGTGTGTGGAGGCTTTTAATGTATTTGAGTACCACAGATTTTTTAATCCATATCATGAAGGGATTAAGAGTCACGCTACTAGATGGGAGAGTCTGCCTTGCCTTATCGCTTGTTGGTGGTGGCGAATTTCTGGATCATTACATCAAACTCTACTTGTACAAGGCTTATTTTCATGCAAGGCGAATCCATACCAGGTGGTGGCAAAGCGAATTCGACTAATTCGCCGTGCAGAAGAATGTCAAGTCAAAAGAAAATTTTTATTGATTTCGATTAACTGACATATTTTAGTACCACGCGTTGTATGGAAAATAATCTAGAAGAAGCAATCAGCAGTTGGGATAACAACAACTGGTACTGAATTCGCCTTGGTTTCATGTAACTTATTATTACACTTTACATATTTAACACTGAATACTTTCATATTTCATTTACCACAAAAGCTTTTGGAAATAGTTTCAATAATTTCGTAAACCTGTCGAGTTTATAGAATTTTTCCAATCATTACAAATTCAAGTCGAAAAGATTAAAATTCATTAATTTTACAAAAATTAGCTGTATTTGCAAAAAAACTGGAATTTCTATTAACTCTATAGTTATTATTTAAATATTACTAAGCCAAATCTAAATTAGTGCGTCCCAACGCAAAGAATAATTTTTTTAACCATTAAAAAATTTAACGATAGTCATTAATGGAGATAATGAAACCGTCATTAACTTCACGCTCCACCACGAAAACCAATAAAGGCGTTTCCAAAACTGCAATCCACAAGACGAAAATTGGCAAATGCCAACGTCCCAGTGGAACAATACATCGTAATCCATATTTGAATTTTTTGAGCGATTTTCGTCAACGTAATACAGGACTCTCCGCTGTGGAAACAATTAAACGTGGCGCTAAAGAGTGGATGAGTATGGCAAAAGGACCATCAACATCGATAACACTCCCCAAGGCCTTCGGGCAGTGTCCTTATAGCTACAACAACAACATCAACAACACCGAGGCCTTATAATAATGATAATAATAAATACAATTTAAGTTTGGCCAAGGTCACTTTCGATTTCATGTTTGACTGAGAATTCGATCTTGTCAGTATCAATTTTGGTTTCAACTTTGATTATGATTTCAGTTTTCGCTATGGTTTCCGTTTCTGCTCGGGTTTCGCTAATGACTTATTTTCTCCCTTATATTTCTGATTTACCTATTTTGTTTCAATATCAGTCTTGGGTTTGACTCGAGTTCGGTCACTGTTTCAGTTCTCGTTTCTGACGGGGCTTGGCTTGGTTTTGGTTCCACATCCGATCTGGGTTTGGTTATGGTTTCGCTCTGTTATGTGTTCGTGTTTCGATCCCGGTATCGGTCTAGGTTTCAGATTTGGTTCTGTTTTCAGTTATCCGTTTTAGCTTCTGCTTTCGTTTCTAGATTTAAATTCTGTTCCGAATTCGTTATGGCTCGGATCGGCCCAGTTTCGGTTACAGGCATGGTTCTGGCTTCAGTCTCAGTTTATTACCAATACTTTCTTCGACCTACATTCTTTTCCTTTCCTTTCCAATACGGATTGCCCAATACCTTGAAAAATATGTATCCATATTTTAAGATAGCTAGTCCGCTTTTCAGTCACTTCCGCTACAAACTGCTAGCTAGACCCTGATCAAAAATTAGACGGTTGTTGTTGTTGAAGCGATAAGGATACTCCCCGAAGCCCTTGGGGAGTGTTATCGATGTTGATGGTCCTTTGCCGGATGCAGATCCGGTACTTTCCAGTATCAAGCACCACTAATGCACCAGCCCGACCATCTCGGGAACGATTTAGTATGACCACATTAAACCTTCCAGGCCATACCGCCCCCCTAGATCCATGAGGAACTTGGAGTCTCCAGAGCCGCGCTGTTAAAGTAACATGATTCGCCACGGGTAGGTGAGGTTGACAATTGGGTTGGATAAGCTATATTTTGCGCTGGCAACACCTTGAAAGGGTTGCGCTACACAACCCCTCAATTTAGTATTTTAGTCGCCTCTTACGACAGGCCCCCTAACCCGCTGGGGAAAACGGTCATAAACCTTTGCACAACACAGTCCATATATACACATATACATATATATATACATTTTTTTCGATCCAAAAGTTGTTATATACAAGAACACGAGGTTGGCGATGAGCCGCTGTGGCTCGGCTACTGGCGTTTTTCAGGTATTCCATAATGACTGTCAGAGAAAAAAAGAAAGCCGAACATTCAGTTGCAGAAATAACTGAATACAGGAGCTTAGTCAAATACTGCGATATTACATTATACATTTTATGTTGTTGTTGTAACTGCAAAATTTGTCCCCAAAGACTTAGGGGAGTGTGCTGACTTACGCTTTTTAGGTGCATAAAATGCTTACTGTAAATACTTACAAATGTACGTCATTTTAAATTGAAATAAAGTCTACTTTCAATGTATTGCAATTTATCCTCTTATGCCATACTCATCCACTCTTTAGCGCCACGTTTAATTGTTTCCACAGCGGAGAGTCCTGTATTACGTTGACGAAAATCGCTCAAAAAATTCAAATATGGATTACGATGTATTGTTCCACTGGGACGTTGGCATTTGGCAATTTTCGTCTTGTGGATTGCAGTTTTGGAAACGCCTTTATTGGTTTTCGTGGTGGAGCGTGAAGTTAATGACGGTTTCATTATCTCCATTAATGACTATCGTTAAATTTTTTAATGGTTAAAAAAATTATTCTTTGCGTTGGGACGCACTAATTTAGATTTGGCTTAGTAATATTTAAATAATAACTATAGAGTTAATAGAAATTCCAGTGTTTTTGCAAATACAGCTTATTTTTGTAAAATTAATGAATTTTAATCTTTTCGACTTGAATTTGTAATGATTGGAAAAATTCTATAAATTCGACAGGTTTACGAAATTATTGAAACTATTTCCAAAAGCTTTTGTGGTAAATGAAATATGAAAGTATTCAGTGTTAAATATGTAAAGTGTAATAATAAGTTACATGAAACCAAGGCGAATTCAGTACCAGTTGTTGTTATCCCAACTGCTGATTGCTTCTTCTAGATTATTTTCCATACAACGCGTGGTACTAAAATATGTCAGTTAATCGAAATCAATAAAAATTTTCTTTTGACTTGACATTCTTCTGCACGGCGAATTAGTCGAATTCGCTTTGCCACCACCTGGTATGGATTCGCCTTGCATGAAAATAAGCCTTGTACAAGTAGAGTTTGATGTAATGATCCAGAAATTCGCCACCACCAACAAGCGATAAGGCTCCCATAGTCTATAACAAAGGAACCGATAACATTTAGCCAAGGTGAATTCATACGAGGTGGTGGCAAAGCGAAGTCAACCCAATTGCAGACGAATTTCAAGTCAAAAGTAAATTAGCATTGGTTTCGATTAAGTGGCATATTGTCGTACCAAATGTCAAGGAGAAGCAATCAGCTGATGGGAAACTATCAAGAAGAAGCAATCAGCTGAAGGGATAACAATACCTGGTACTGAATTCGCCTTGCTTTTAATCACGAAAATCGTCAAATTCGTCAAATTCAAAAAACTTTATTTTTGGTGCGATTTGTTAGAAAAGTCTAGGGACCGATGGAAGATGGAAAGAGAGGAAGAGAGAAAGTATTAGATGGGAGAATATAGAAAGAATAGAGCAAGGAACGTAGAAAAACTTATATGACATGCATTGTAAATTTTCTTTTGACTTGACATTAGTCTGCACATCGAATTACATAGGTTGATTTCGCTTTGCCATAAGCTGGTGTGGACTCGCCTTGGAGTGAGCAAAAAGCAGAAAGAGATAAAGTGAGCGAAAAGTATGTGAAAAAGTGGTAGAGAAAGTGGAAGAGAAGGGAGAGATAAAGTGATAGCGTATTCCTAAAGTTTAAAATGTTGAACTAAAGATTGTGTACGATGGCGAAGCTTTGTAGCTACAACAAGTAAGGAAGGTTAAGTTCGGGTGTAACCGAACATTGCATACTCAGTTGAGAGCTATGGTGACAACATAAGGGAAAATAACCATGTAGGAAAATGAACCGAGGGAAACCCTGGAATGTGTTTATATGACAAGTGTATCAAATGAAAGGCATTAAAAAGTATTTTATGAGGGAGTGGGCCATAGTTCTATAGGTGGACGCCATTTAGGGATATAGCCACAAAGGTGGACCAGGGGTGACCCTAGAATTTGTATGTACAATATGGGCATCAAACGAATGGTGTTAATGATTATTTTAAAAGGGAGTGGGCCTTAGTTCTATAAGTGGATGCCGTTTCGAAATATCGCCATAAAGGTGGACCAGGGGTGACTCTAGAATGTGTTTGTACGATATGGGTATCAAATTAAAGGTATTAATGAGGGTTTTAAAAGGAAGTGGTGGTTGTTGTATAGGTGGTCGCCTTTTCGAGATATCGCCATAAAGGTGAACCAGGGGTGACTCTAGAATGCGTTTGTACGATATGGGTATCAAATGAAAGGTGTTAATGAGTATTCTAAAAAGAGTAATCATTAGTTCCATAGGTGGACGCCGTTTCGAGATATCGCCATAAAGGTGGACCAGGGGTGACCCTAGAATTTGTTTGTACAATATCGGTATCAAAGGAAAGGTTTTAATGAGTATTTTAAAATGGAGTAATCCTTAGTTCCATAGGTGGACACCGTTTCGAGATATCGCCATAAAGGTGGGCCAGGGGTGACTCTAGAATTCGTTTGTGCAATATGGGTATCAAACGAAAGGAGTTAATGAGTATTTTAAAAGGGAGTGGGCCTTAGTTCTATAGGTGGACGCCTTTTCGAGGTATCGCAATAAAGGTGAACCAGGGGTGACTCTAGACTTTGTTTGTACGATGTGGGTATCAAATGAAAGGTGTTAATGAGTATTTTAAAAGGGCGTGGGGCTTAGTTCTATAGGTGGACGCCTTTTCGAGATATCGCCATAAATGTGGACCAGGGGTGACTTTAGAATGAGTTTGTACGATATGGGTATAAAATTAAAGGTATTAATGAGAGTTTTAAAAGGGAGTGGTGGTAGTTGTATATGTGAAGGCGTTTTCCAGATATCGACCAAAATGTGGACCAGGGTGACCCAGAACATCATCTGTTGGATACCGCTAATTTATTTATATATGTAATATCTGCCAAGATTTTAAGGGTTTTTTATTTCGCCCTGCAGAATATTTTCATTTTCTTCTACTTAATATGGTAGGTGTTACAACCATTTTATAAAGTTTTTTCTAAAGTTATATTTCGCGTCAATAAAACAATCCAATTACCTTACCATGTTTCATCCTTTTTTTCGTATTTGGTATAGAATTATGGCATTTTTTTCATTTTTCGTAATTTTCGATATCGAAAAAGTGGGCGTGGTCATAGTCGGATTTCGTTCATTTTTCATACCAAGATAAAGTGAGTTCAAGTAAGCACGTGAACTAAGTTCATTAAAGATATGTCGATTTTTGCTCAAGTTATCGTGTTAACGGCCATGCGGAAGGACAGACGGACGACTGTGTATAAAAACTGGGCGTGACATCAACCGATTTCGCCCATTTTCACAGAAAACAGTTAACGTCAAAAAATCTATGCCCCCACCAAATTTCAAAAGGATTGGTTAATTTTTGTTCGACTTATGGCGTTAAAAGTATCCTAGACAAATTAAATGAAAAAGGGCGGAGCCACGCTCATTTTGAAATTTTCTTTTATTTTTGTATTTTGTTGCACCATATCATTACTGGGGTTGAATGTTGACATAATTTACTTATATACTGTAAAGATATACAATTTTTTGTTAAAATTTTACTTTAAAAAATTTTTTTTTAAAAGTGGGCGTGGTCCTTCTCCGATTTTGCTAATTTTTATTACGCGTACATATAGTAATAGGAGTAACGTTCCTGCCAAATTTCATCATTATATATCTTCAACGGTTGCCAAATTACAGCTTGCAAAAGTTTTAAATTACCTTCTTCTAAAAGTGGGCGGTGCCACGCCCATTGTCCAAAATTCTACTAATTTTCTATTCTGCGTCATAAGTTCAACCCATCTACCAAGTTTCGTCGCTTTATCTGTCTTTTGTAATGAATTATCGCACTTTTTCGGTTTTTCGAAATTTTCGATATCGAAAAAGTGGGCGTGGTTATAGTCCGATATCGTTCATTTTAAATAGCGATCTGAGATGAGTGCTCAGGAACCTACATACCAAATTTCATCAAGATACCTCAAAATTTACTCAAGTTATCCTGTTAACGGACGGACGGACGGACGGACATGGCTCAATCAAATTTTTTTTCGATCCTGATTATTTTGTTATATGGAAGTCTATATATATTTCGATTCCTTTATATATGTACAACCACCCGTTATCCAATCAAACTTAATATACTCTGTGAGCTCTGCTCAACTGAGTATAAAAATGAATGTGTGCGTGTTTTTAATAGACCTTCAAAATTCTCAACATTTCTTCGACATTTTTTTGGTCATGTGATTACTATTGTAACGAATTTACTGAAATTCCTCTTATTTGCAACCTTCTACTAACGTTCGCATCACTAAAATGTTGAATAAATAACTCCACTGTTCTATAATGCAAAATGGCCTTTATTAAAGTACTTCACAATAACACTTCGCAACTGATAGATTGCTTAAATCAAACTGATTGTCGTGCCTCAACTGTTGCCGCCTTTTATACTGTCTGGTTTCCTCGTTGACATATTTCTAGGCGCTTCTATTTCTAGAATTTACTAGTTAGTCATCAGCTATAAATTTCTCAGCTATAACTACAGATGCACGAATTTTTATAGCTTCTCTCATAGCCCATGCGCGTGTATATGTGAGTGATACTTGCACAATTGATTGTATACTTTTGGGAGTATCTCAAATATATGCATGTGTTTGTGCGTCACTCTCCGCTGCTCGTATGGACATATGGGTAGACATAATGATTGATTTGTTGATGTGCATACGAGTCACTAATTAGTATCGGCTTAGAGATGATAGTATCCCGTATATAAAATTTTGGAAAAGAGGAGGGAGTGATTGGTAGTATAATTTGGCGTGCAGGTGCAAAGAAAAGTGGAAGGGGCATTTATTTTCCAGTATGAGTGGGAGTAGGTGTGCATGTGGAAGTGGGAGTGCGATAGGAAAGGAGGATGCAATATATAGGCTCGTTATACGTTACTTATAAAGGAGTTATCGGTTTGTTATCTAAGTTTTATACCGATTTCTTATGAACGAGTTGTCCGCTTCCTATGGATTTGGTATCAAAAAGTCATCGATTTTTTACCGAAAAACTACGATTTGTTCAGACAGTTATCTTAAATTTATCGAAATATTATCAAAACATTGTAGATTTGCTATCAGAGTGTTAAAAAAATAAATGCTAGGCGCGATAACCTCGGAAGGCATTTTTCGCTGAGCTTCTCTTCCAACTTGAGTCGTGCTCCCTTGAGTTGTCAGATCTCATCTCGAGAGAACAATTAAACTAGGTCCTAGAAAACGTCTATTATTTGCCAAGAGTATTTGCGTCAAACAAATTCCAGTAACACTATGGCCGCATCCAGTTTATGTGACCCGGTTTATGAAAGGGCTTATGACTCAAAAAAAATTAATACCACTAAGAAACTGAAGAAATGCATTGTT
This sequence comes from Eurosta solidaginis, assembly GCF_040869045.1. Taxonomy (NCBI): domain Eukaryota; kingdom Metazoa; phylum Arthropoda; class Insecta; order Diptera; family Tephritidae; genus Eurosta; species Eurosta solidaginis. The sequence goes on along the minus strand of NW_027137042.1, from coordinate 47,906 downwards.
TATCTTTAACAGCTGTTTCTCGCAATTTCTTTTTTGAGTCATAAGCCACCTTTTCATAGACCGGGTCACATATGATGAATTTCATATCAAAACCGATATGCATTTAACCCGACCCCCTCAAATTTTGATGAAAATTTGCATACAGGTACACTTTACCTATACAAACACAACCTCATTTTTATAAATTGCATTTGTGAAAAATTGTGGGCGTGGCAAGGTGTCATAGTTGTGAAAAATGCGTGAAAAGTGATGGTAATAGGTACTTTTGAGCTGTGATAACTTCGGAATGGCTCAACCGATTTCAAAGATATTGATACCATTGGAAAGGTATTCGAATCGGCTTTCGAAAATATACACTGTAAAAAAATGTTATTACACTGAGAAATTTTTTGTTTCAAAAATAAAATTTTAAACTTAAAAAAAATTCAAAGGCCAAGTGTTTTAAAATAAAATATATTTTTATTAGAAAGGTCTATTTAATAACGTATATAACATATCCAAAATCTAAAATGACGCTTTATTCTTATTTTTATAAAATTTTTTCAAGGTTGAATCGAGCTCAAGGCCAGTACAATAATTTTTTTCTAATGATAATTATTGTTATTTTTTAATTTTTCTAAATTTGAAAAATTGTATTTTGTTTTTGGAATAGTAAGTAGAAAATTTTTCAGACAACCTGCCATAGCTGCGCAGATAGATCCATTTCGAAGGGTGCTAAGCCTTCATCATCAGTACGCTTTAGGCATGCTGCGCTAACCATTTAGCTATACAGCGGTGGTTTGTTTGACTGGCAAATTTGCTACTTCCTTTTTACCAACTATATTTATTCAGTGTTGCGCCATCTGGTGCAAATCACTGATAATGCTGGATTTTTGTTTATTGTCAATTACTTTGTTTGACATTCCCAAGTGCTCATGGTTTATTAACAATTGTTTTTGTTTTTATCGGCTTATTGATAAATCATTCAAGGTTCGAATCGAGCTCAAGGCCAGAACAATAATTTTTTTCTAATGATAATTATTGTTATTTTTTAATTTTTCTAAATTTGAAAAATTGTATTTTGTTTTCGGAATAGTAAGTAGAAAATTTTTCAGACAACCTGCCATAGCTGCGCAGATAGATCCATTTCGAAGGGTGCTAAGCCTTCATCATCAGTACGGCTTAGGCATGCTGCGCTAACCATTTAGCCATACAGCGGTGGTTTGTTTGACTGGCAAATTTGCTACTTCTATTCCTTTTTACCAACTATATTTATTCAGTGTTGCGCCATCTGGTGCAAATCACTGATAATGCTGGATTTTTGTTTATTGTCAATTACTTTGTTTGACATTCCCAAGTGCTCATGGTTTATTAACAATTGTTTTTGTGTTTATCGGCCTATTGATAAATCATTCAAGGTTCGGATCGAGCTCAAGACCAGAACAATAATTTTTTTCTAATGATAATTATTGTTATTTTTTAATTTTTCTAAATTTGAAAAATTGTATTTTGTTTTTGGAATAGTAAGTAGAAAAAATAGTTCGTAAAAAGGAATAGAAGTAGCAAATTTGCCAGTCAAACAAACCACCGCTGTATAGCTAAATGTTTAGCGCAGCATGCCTAAAGCGTACTGATGATGAAGGCTTAGCACCCTTCCAAATGGATCTATCTGCGCAGCTATGGCAGGTTGTCTGAAAAATTTTCTACTTACTATTCCGAAAACAAAATACAATTTTTCAAATTTAGAAAAATTAAAAAATAACAATAATTATCATTAGAAAAAAATTATTGTTCTGGCCTTGAGCTCGATTCGAACCTTGAATGATTTATCAATAGGCCGATAAAAACAAAAACAATTGTTAATAAACCATGAGCACTTGGGAATGTCAAACAAAGTAATTGACAATAAACAAAAATCCAGCAATATCAGTGATTTGCACCAGATGGCGCAACACTGAATAAATATAGTTGGTAAAAAGGAATAGAAGTAGCAAATTTGCCAGTCAAACAAACCACCGCTGTATAGCTAAATGGTTAGCGCAGCATGCCTAAAGCATACTGATGATGAAGGCTTAGCACCCTTCGAAATGGATCTATCTGCGCAGCTATGGCAGGTTGTCTGAAAAATTTTCTACTTACTATTCCAAAAACAAAATACAATTTTTCAAATTTAGAAAAATTAAAAAATAACAATAATTATCATTAGAAAAAAATTATTGTACTGGCCTTGAGCTCGATTCAACCTTGAAAAAATTTTATAAAAATAAGAATAAAGCGTCATTTTAGATTTTGGATATGTTATATACGTTATTAAATAGACCTTTCTAATAAAAATATATTTTATTTTAAAACACTTGGCCTTTGAATTTTTTTTAAGTTTAAAATTTTATTTTTGAAACAAAAAATTTCTCAGTGTAATAACATTTTTTTACAGTGTATATTTTCGAAAGCCGATTCGAATACCTTTCCAATGGTATCAATATCTTTGAAATCGGTTGAGCCATTCCGAAGTTATCACAGCTCAAAAGTACCTATTACCATCACTTTTCACGCATTTTTCACAACTATGACACCTTGCCACGCCCACAATTTTTCACAAATGCAATTTATAAAAATGAGGTTGTGTTTGTATAGGTAAAGTGTACCTGTATGCAAATTTTCATCAAAATTTGAGGGGGTCGGGTTAAATGCATATCGGTTTTGATATGAAATTTATCATATGTGACCCGGTCTATGAAAAGGTGGCTTATGACTCAAAAAAGAAATTGCGAGAAACAGCTGTTAAAGATAAACAATGCATTTCTTCAGTTTCTTAGTGGTAGTAATTTTTTTTGAGTCATAAGCCCTTTCATAAACCTGGTCACATATACTGGATGCGGCCATAGTGTTACTGGAATTTGTTTGACGCAAATACTCTTGGCAAATAATAGACGTTTTCTAGGACCTAGTTTAATTGTTCTCTCGAGATGAGATCTGACAACTCAAGGGAGCACGACTCAAGTTGGAAGAGAAGCTCAGCGAAAAATGCCTTCCGAGGTTATCGCGCCTAGCATTTATTTTTTTTAACACTCTGATAGCAAATCTACAAGATTTTGATAATATTTCGATAAATTTAAGATAACTTTCTGAACAAATCGTAGTTTTTTGGTAAAAAATCGATGACTTTTCGATACCAAATCCATAGGGAGCCGACAACTCGTTCATAAGAAATCGGTATAAAATTAGATAACAAACCGATAACTCCTTTATAAGTAACGTATAACTTGCCTATATATTGCATCCTCCTTTCCTATCGCACTCCCACTTCCACATGCACACCTACTCCCACTCATACTGGAAAAGAAATGCCCCTTCCACTTTTCTTTGCACCTGCACGCCAAATTATACTACCAATCACTTCCTCCTCTTTTCCAAAATTTTATATACTTAGTGTGACGAATATTAGCAAACTACGGGATACTATCATCTCTAAGCCGATACTAATTAGTGACTCGTGTGCACATCAACAAATCAATCATTATGTCTACCCATATGTCCATACGAGCAGCGGAGAGTGACGCACAAACACATGCATATATCTGAGGTACTCCCAAAAGTATGCAATCAATTGTGCAAGTATCACTCACATATACACGAGCATGGGCTATGAGAGAAGCTATAAAATCGTGCATCTGTAGCTATAGCTGAGAAATTTATAGCTGGTGGCTAACTAGTAAATTCTAGAAATAGAAGCGTCTAGAAATATGTCAACGAGGAAACCGGACAGTATAAAAGGCGGCAACAGTTGAGGCGCGACAATCAGTTTGATTTAAGCAAGCTATCAGTTGCGAAGTATAAATGTTTTTGTGAAGTACTTTAATAAAGGCCATTTTGTATTATTGAATAGTGGAGTTATTTATTCAGCAGTTTAGTGATTCGAACGTTAGTAGAAGGTTGCAAGTAAGAGGAATTCCAGTAAATGCGTTACAATTGGTGTCAGAAGAGGAATTGTTGAATAAATTCCGAAGATTTTGAATACAACTTGGACATGGCAAAGTTGAGTGAATTAAAGATCCAGCAAATGAAAACGGAGTTAGAGAACCGTGCATTGAATACAACCGGCAATAAGATCGAACTTCTAGCACGGCTACGAGAGGTAATGGAGTCGCAAGGAATTAATGTGGACGAGTATGTCTTTTATCCTGATGTGGAAGAGCCAGCGACTAAAATGGAAGAGAATATAGAGACTCCGAGTCCATTGGTAAGTGTTGACACTAACGCGATACTAGCAGTGTTGAAGCAAATGTCGTCACAAATAGCAACCGAAATGTTATCTCAACTGGAATCGCAGAAGACATATATGGCATCACAATTGGAAATACAGGAGGCACGCATTTCAGAAATGTCGTCACAAATGTCATCTCAACTGGCAGAACAGAAGACACCTATAGCATCCCAACTGGAATCGCAGGAGACACGCATCACATCGAAGTTTTAAGCACAATTGGATGAACAGAAAACACACATGGCGTCACAAATTAAAAGAGCAAGAGGCACGCATAACATTACAACTCGAAGCACAGGAAGATCGTATCTCAACGAAGCTGGAGGCACAGGAAACAAAAGTCTCATCGCAGCTGGAGGTTTTTAGTGAACGACAAGATAAAATGGAGACCGAGATGGATGCTTTGAAAGGTCGTATACAGGAGTTGCAATTAAATCACTCAGCTGTTTCAGCGAGTAATCCAAAGGTAAAAACACCATCCTTTGACGGTTCTGTTCCTTACCAGGTCTTTAAGCTACAATTTGAGAAGGCCTTAACATTTTCATTTAAAATTTACTCAGTGTACGATTTCGATAGCCGATAAGAATACCTTTCCAATGGTACCAAGATCTTGGTCGGTTGCGCCATTCCGTATTTATCACAGCTCAAAAGTACTATGACATCAAAATATAGAGACGAATTTATTTAAAAAAATTTATAAAAAAAGAAAAAAGCGTAATTTTAGTTTTTGGATATGTTATATATGTATATTAAATAGACCTTTCTAATAAAAATATATTTTATTTTAAAACACTTGGCCTTTGAATTTTTTCCAAGTTTAAAATATTATTTTTGAAACAAAAAATTGTTCAGTGTAATAGTGTATATTTTCGAAAGCCGATTCGAATACCTTTGCAATGGTATCAAGTTCTTTGAAATCGGTTGAGCCGTTCCGTAGTTATCACAGCTCAAAAGTACTATGACATCAAAATATAGAGAGATGAATTTATTAAAAAATTTTATCAATTGTTTTTGTTTTTATCGCCCTATTGATAAATCATTCAAGGTTCGAATCGAGCTCAAGGCCAGAACAATAATTTTTTTCTAATGATAATTATTGTTATTTTTTAATTTTTCTAAATTTGAAAAATTGTAATTTGTTTTTGGAATAGTAAGTAGAAAATTTTTCAGAGAACCTGCCATAGCTGCGCAGATAGATCCATTTCGAAGGGTGCTAAGCCTTCATCATCAGTACGGCTTAGGCATGCTGCGCTAACCATTTAGCCATACAGCGGTGGTTTGTTTGACTGGCAAATTTGCTACTTCTATTCCTTTTTACCAACTATATTTATTCAGTGTTGCGCCATCTGGTGCAAATCACTGATAATGCTGGATTTTTGTTTATTGTCAATTACTTTGTTTGACATTCCCAAGTGCTCATGGTTTATTAACAATTGTTTTTGTTTTTATCGGCCTATTGATAAATCATTCAAGGTTCGAATCGAGCTCAAGGCCAGAACAATAATTTTTTTCTAATGATAATTATTGTTATTTTTTAATTTTTCTAAATTTGAAAAATTGTATTTTGTTTTCGGAATAGTAAGTAGAAAATTTTTCAGACAACCTGCCATAGCTGCGCAGATAGATCCATTTGGAAGGGTGCTAAGCCTTCATCATCAGTACGCTTTAGGCATGCTGCGCTAACCATTTAGCTATACAGCGGTGGTTTGTTTGACTGGCAAATTTGCTACTTCTATTCCTTTTTACCAACTATATTTATTCAGTGTTGCGTCATCTGGTGCAAATCACTGATAATGCTGGATTTTTGTTTATTGCCAATTACTTTGTTTGACATTCCCAAGTGCTCATGGTTTATTAACAATTGTTTTTGTGTTTATCGGCCTATTGATAAATCATTCAAGGTTCGGATCGAGCTCAAGACCAGAACAATAATTTTTTTCTAATGATAATTATTGTTATTTTTTAATTTTTCTAAATTTGAAAAATTGTATTTTGTTTTTGGAATAGTAAGTAGAAAAAATAGTTCGTAAAAAGGAATAGAAGTAGCAAATTTGCCAGTCAAACAAACCACCGCTGTATAGCTAAATGTTTAGCGCAGCATGCCTAAAGCGTGCTGATGATGAAGGCTTAGCACCCTTCCAAATGGATCTATCTGCGCAGCTATGGCAGGTTGTTTGAAAAATTTTCTACTTAATATTCCAAAAACAAAATACAATTTTTCAAATTTAGAAAAATTAAAAAATAACAATAATTATCATTAGAAAAAAATTATTGTTCTGGCCTTGAGCTCGATTCGAACCTTGAATGATTTATCAATAGGGCGATAAAAACAAAAACAATTGATAAAATTTTTTAATAAATTCATCTCTCTATATTTTGATGTCATAGTACTTTTGAGCTGTGATAACTACGGAACGGCTCAACCGATTTCAAAGAACTTGATACCATTGCAAAGGTATTCGAATCGGCTTTCGAAAATATACACTATTACACTGAACAATTTTTTGTTTCAAAAATAATATTTTAAACTTGGAAAAAATTCAAAGGCCAAGTGTTTTAAAATAAAATATATTTTTATTAGAAAGGTCTATTTAATATACATATATAACATATCCAAAAACTAAAATTACGCTTTTTTCTTTTTTTATAAATTTTTTTAAATAAATTCGTCTCTATATTTTGATGTCATAGTACTTTTGAGCTGTGATAAATACGGAATGGCGCAACCGATTTCCAAGATCTTGGTACCATTGGAAAGGTATTCTTATCGGCTATCGAAATCGTACACTGAGTAAATTTTAAATGAAAATGTTACGGGCTTCTCAAATTGTAGCTTAAAGACCTGGTAAGGAACAGAACCGTCAAAGGATGGTGTTTTTACCTTTGGATTACTCGCTGAAACAGCTGAGTGATTTAATTGCAACTCCTGTATACGACCTTTCAAAGCATCCATCTCGGTCTCCATTTTATCTTGTCGTTCACTAAAAACCTCCAGCTGCGATGAGACTTTTGTTTCCTGTGCCTCCAGCTTCGTTGAGATACGATCTTCCTGTGCTTCGAGTTGTAATGTTATGCGTGCCTCTTGCTCTTTTAATTTGTGACGCCATGTGTGTTTTCTGTTCATCCAATTGTGCTTAAAACTTCGATGTGATGCGTGTCTCCTGCGATTCCAGTTGGGATGCTATAGGTGTCTTCTGTTCTGCCAGTTGAGATGACATTTGTGACGACATTTCTGAAATGCGTGCCTCCTGTATTTCCAATTGTGATGCCATATATGTCTTCTGCGATTCCAGTTGAGATAACATTTCGGTTGCTATTTGTGACGACATTTGCTTCAACACTGCTAGTATCGCGTTAGTGTCAACACTTAACAATGGATTCGGAGTCTCTATATTCTCCTCCATTTTAGTCGCTGGCTCTTCCACATCAGGATAAAAGACATACTCGTCCACATCAATTCCTTGCGACTCCATTACCTCTCGTAGCCGTGCTAGAAGTTCGATCTTATTGCCGGTTGTATTCAATCCACGGTTCTCTAACTGCGTTTTCATTTGCTGGATGTTTAATTCACTCAACTTTGCCATGTCCAAGTTGTATTCAAAATCTTCGGAATTTATTCAACAATTCCTCTTCTGACACCAATTGTAACGCATTTACTGGAATTCCTCTTACTTGCAACCTTCTACTAACGTTCGAATCACTAAACTGCTGAATAAATAACTCCACTATTCAATAATGCAAAATGGCCTTTATTAAAGTACTTCACAAAAACATTTATACTTCGCAACTGATAGCTTGCTTAAATCAAACTGATTGTCGCGCCTCAACTGTTGCCGCCTTTTATACTGTCCGGTTTCCTCGTTGACATATTTCTAGGCGCTTCTATTTCTAGAATTTACTAGTTAGCCACCAGCTATAAATTTCTCAGCTATAACTACAGATGCTCGATTTTATAGCTTCTCTCATAGCCCATGCTCGTGTATATGTGAGTGATACTTGCACAATTGATTGCATACTTTTGGGAGTATCTCAGATATATGTATGTGTTTGTGCGTGACTCTCCGCTGCTCGTATGGACATATGGGTAGACATAATGATTGATTTGTTGATGTGCATAACAGTCACTAATTAGTATCGGCTTAGAGATGATAGTATCCCGTAGTTTGCTAATATTCGTCACACTAAGTATATAAAATTTTGGAAAAGAGGAGGGAGTGATTGGTAGTATAATTTGGCGTGCAGGTGCAAAGAAAAGTGGAAGGGGCATTTCTTTTCCAGTATGAGTGGGAGTAGGTGTGCATGTGGAAGTGGGAGTGCGATAGGAAAGGAGGATGCAATATATAGGCAAGTTATACGTTACTTATAAAGGAGTTATCGGTTTGTTATCTAAGTTTTATACCGATTTCTTATGAACGAGTTTTCGGCTCCCTATGGATTTGGTATCGAAAAGTCATCGATTTTTTACCAAAAAACTACGATTTGTTCAGAAAGTTATCTTAAATTTATCGAAATATTATCAAAATCTTGTAGAGTGTTAAAAAAATAAATGCTAGGCGCGATAACCTCGGAAGGCATTTTTCGCTGAGCTTCTCTTCCAAATTGAGTCGTGCTCCCTTGAGTTGTCAGATCTCATCTCGAGAGAACAATTAAACTAGGTCCTAGAAAACGTCTATTATTTGCCAAGAGTATTTGCGTCAAACAAATTCCAGTAACACTATGGCCGCATCCAGTATATGTGACCCGGTTTATGAAAAGGTGGCTTATGACTCAAAAAAAATTACTACCACTAAGAAACTGAAGAAATGCATTGTTTATCTTTAACAGCTGTTTCTCGCAATTTCTGTTTTGAGTCATAAGCCACCATTTCATAGACCGGGTCACATATGATGAATTTCATATCAAAACCGATATGCACTGAACCCGACCCCCTCAAATTTTGATGAAAATTTGCCTACAGGTACACTTTACCTATACAAACACAACCTCATTTTTATAAATTGCATTTGTGAAAAATTGTGGGCGTGGCAAGGTGTCAAAGTTGTTAAAAATGCGTGAAAAGTGACGGTAATAGGTACTTTTGAGCTGTGATAACTTCGGAACGGCTCAACCGATTTCAAATATCTTGACACCATTGGAAAGGTATTCGAATCGGGTTTATAAACATCAATTTATTTAAAAAAAATTATAAAAAAAGAAAAAAGCGTAATTTTAGTTTTTGGATATGTTGTATATGTATATTCAATAGACCTTTCTAATAAAAATATATTTTATTTTAAAACACTTGGCCTTTGAATTTTTTCCAAGTTTAAAATTTTATTTTTGAAACAAAAAATTTTTCAGTGTAATAAAATTTTTTTACAGTATATATTTTCGAAATTCGATTCGATACCTTTCCCACGGTATCAAGGTTTCTGAAATCGGTTGAGCTGTTCCGTAGTTATCACAAAAGTACCTGTTACCGTAATTTTTCACGCACATTTCACTATTTTGACACCTTGCCACGCCCACAATTTTTCAAAATTGCAATTTCTAAAAATGAGGTTGTGTTTATATAGGTAAAGTGTAGCTCTATGCAAAATTTCATCAAAATCTGAGGGAGTCGGGTTCAAAATGTGCCTTTTTTATAGGTTTTGATATGAAATTTATCATAGGTTATACGGATAATCTCAACAAAGTTCTATCACAATTTGCTATACCACTTTTGTGCTTACTACCCTTATACTTTGTGCTCTGTTCAAATACAATTTGTCTGCTCTTTTATCGCACCCAACTTTGCTGTTTTACACTCCATTGATTTTAGTTCAACATTAATCGAAAAACAAAAACAAAAAAATTAGAAAAAAAACAAAAACCTAAAAATATCCTGCTTTTCACACAACACGCCCCACTCGTGTTGTAGCTGGCTTGGTACTACATACATACATCGTTACAATGTTGTTCAGTAAAAGCCACCTGTTAATTCCGACACAGCCCGGTTGGTGAGCTTTAACTATAAACTCTCCTAGAGCTGTGTGCTGTAGCACTAGGCGTGTTGTTGCTCATAGTATTTGTCAGCCCTCTGCATGCAATAGAATTTTTTATTGTTTGTATTGTAAAACAATGGGTGCCACCAAACATAGCGCTGTCACATCGTCGGCATCGTCCTGTATTATAATTAGGTTAAAAAAAAATTCACACTCCAGCACGCACCCCAGGCCCGTAGCCAGACCTAACCAACTATACGGGCAGACACTATCGAAGGACGGGCAGGATTAAAAGTTTGCAAAAATAAATAATTAAATGGTTAAAATTATTTGTGTAATAAATTTGTTTATAATAAATTATTTTATTATATAATTAAATAGTTATAAATAAAATAAATAAGAAAATTCAATTTTCAATTAATACTTAAAAGAAACATACAAAAAATATTGTTAAGAATAGATACTTAGTACAATGGCAGTTTACGATTTTTGTTATTATTAAATTTTCGGAGAATCATATCGATATTAATTGCACGTGTGCGATGTCTTTCAAAAGCTAAGTAGACGAGATCAGCCATGCGGGCATGGGTGATGGACAGGCCTTGCGGCCTATTACTTGCGGTCAATACCGAAAACGTTGATTCGCAAGTTGCTGCACTGCACCCAAATGTCTCAACAGCTGCCATCAGCTCGAACGTATCACTGAAAGCTTCACGAAATCTGAAAAGTACCTCCAACGTTTTTCCATCGTTAGCCTGTTCCTTTTGATTCTTGAAAAAGTTTTTCACGACTGCCAATTCTTCTTCGCTGGGAACTTTCAAACCTGTAAACATGTAAATTTATAAGTGCTAGTAAAATTGAAGGGACAAATTTTGAGTTGATGGGAAATGCTTCAAATTACCTAGTTCTCTAAAGCTATTCAAATCATTCGTTTTGATTTTGCTAATGTTGGAAATCGCAGTAACTAGCTCTTCATGCTGATGAGAAGCGTTGCTTGATTTTCGTTTATTATAAGATCAAGGCATTCATTGTAAATTCCTTTCAGCTTCTTATTTGACTCCTGTAGGTTCCCATCAGTGGCGCGATTCGCAGAGTATGAAGGTAATCTGGTCTCAGTTATGTAGCTTGGATGCTCACTGTTTGATTTTTCGTTTGGACATTGTTTCGTTAATGGGTTCAGTCATAGGTATGACCTTATACGCATCTTCCAAAATTAATTCAAATTCCTTCCGGCTTGATCTCATAACTTGAAGTTGTTGAAGAACTGACTATGACTTTTAGTCCGTCTTTCAAGCTCGCTTTTCGTGACTGCATTGCAGCGTCCGCTGGATGTAAAATCCCCAGAAACTTTTTAGCAAAAATTAAGCAAAACCGAAATTCTTCCGTTTTTATGACTGTTTTGATTCCAATACTTTTTGCTCTTTCTTCTACATTGAACAATTTAGACTGGGTAACTACTTCATCAAGCACTCGATTTATTTCAAGGAAATTAGATGACACAACCTGTGTAATTGCAAAGTGGCCGGACTATCATTGCGGTAGCAATCGCACTATGGTTTTTCCTTCATATAAAGAAGAAATTTTGGGATGGTGAAAACATTCATGTAACATCACACACATATCGAAAAAGTTCCTCAGCGAATCATTCTAAGACACCGCTTTTACAACAACGAGATGGAGACGATGGTTGAAGCAGTATACACGACAAATCTATACTATTCTCACGCAATGTTTCAATTGTTTTTTCGGTGAATGTTTTAGCGTCCAATCCCTTAGTTGTAATAATATCGAGTATTGACTCTCGAGGTTTTCCTTCATTCACGTATCTGAGAGTGATAGCTATATTCTCTCGGTTGTTTTTGTCTTTGGCTCCGTCTACCATTAGCGTAAACCATGGAACGTCAGCATTTTTCGCATCAGAAACTACTGATTCTCTAACTGATTTAGCCATGATTTCAATTACTTCATTTTGTATTTCTGGAGACGTGTAATGTCACCGAAGTTTAACATAGAAACAGTTTTTCAATAGTGAGTTTCAATATATTTCACACACTTGTTTTGGAGAAATCCCAAATTCAATAGAACTCAAGTTGGACCAAAACAAACAAGTGTTACATTTTTCACAAAATTTAACATTAAGACTTTTGCATTTTTTTAAATAGTAGCGACGAGGTTTGCACGATGTACTGTGTTATGTTGAAATAAAAAAGATAAAATAAAATATCATGAATTTTACCTGCTATTTTTACTCACTTACCAAAAGCTGGATATCTTTTTTGTGCTAATCCAATCTACAGCCAGTTTCAAGTCAGGCAAACTTTATCTCCATTGCGTTTCACTGGCACTAGATAGATACTTCCTGTTGAATTTCCTAAATGGGGTCTTGAAATATTTGACCAAAGCAGGAAGTGCTTCGTAAATACCGGGCAGGTTTTTGCGTGGTGTGAATTTGGACAAAATTTTTACTGACAAAATTCCTACAGTAGATACTGCGTTGGTTCTCTCTATAATAATTACGATAACCCTCATGAGATCTCTGCCAGGTTAGAACTACCACTTTTAAAAACCAAATTTCGATTCCACGGTAAACACCGGTAAAAACCGAAAATTAAATAGCTATATTTGATTTTGATTTTTAAAAGTGGTACTGCTATATTTGATTTTGATTTTTAAAAGTGGTACTGCTAACTTGACGCACATCCTAATGGGTGCATAACAGTTCCATGTAATACAAATCCCATGTCGATTGAATGTTATTGGCACTGGATAGAGATTTCCTGAGTTGAATTGCCTAGCTGCGGCCTAGTAAGATTTATTATCTATTTAATATTCTCGCAATTCGCATATGCAATTTCAGAAACGGTTTAGAATATATAGCAACTGTTTACTCAAACATCGAGATCAAGAAAAACACTAGACTGGATTTTATTTATGTTTATATTATATTATTTATTTATAATGAAATGCACAGAAATTACAGAAATGCTCAATGCAGAGAAGGTAAATAAATAGGTTATTGCATATGTTGTCAAGATGCGTAATACATTTTTGTCACTTTTTTGTACTGGGTTTTCCTAGTCAGTGCCTGATTGGAATTCCCTAACAATACCTCTCCAAAGTAGGCAATAATCGTAGAACTAGGGACTGGCCGGTGTCTATTCTAAAATCGAGCGAAGAAATGGAAAATCCAGCTGGTACCCAGCCAAAATCCAGTTCCGATCTCTCACCGGGTTATTATCATTTATAAGCACACTAATAATTCAATAATTCCAATTATTAGAAATTTGATTATCAACGTGATTACTTAATTAAACTATTTTTTATATATTGATTTGAAATAAAAATTTTGGAAAACTTATTCTCGGGTGAATTAATTGACGAAAACAAGACACAGGCTATATATAGTCTATCTTCAGTCATGGCTGATCATCCGTAACGTTGAGAAGGCGCGTTTCCCATTATCCGAAGAATTCGATGAATCTTTGGTGCATGCTTGTGCAGTTTGGGAACATTTGTCAAAATGGTAATACCAAATTTCCACATCGATAAAAATAACTCAAACTCAAAGTAGTATCAACAAACACAGGTGTGTCGATTCTCCAATGCTATCCAATCACATCACTGGCACTGAAAACTTCAACCATTTCATATGCATAATTTTGAGTGATTTTTATGCCAACATTTTTTCAAACATCGGTTTTTTCTTGTACTTACTCTCTGTACGGGCAAAGAATTCACTTGTACAGGCAAGGCCCGTCCACGCCCATGCGTAGCTACGGGCCTGCGCCCCCCTCTCTTTATCGCTCTATTCGTTGCTTATTATTACTTATGAAATATGGTTATATGTTGTTGCAAGAAGATTTTGTAATGGATGCTGCTGATATTGTGAGCATTATGCATATTTCAGTCTGACCCGAAACTTTGAGGTGTGTGGTACTAGAGATACAAATTTTACCCTACAACTTCCACAATTGCTTAATAATGTAATAATGCACGTTCTGTTATTTCACGTTACACGCAGATGTTAACTGTTATTTCTAATTCACACATTGATGTCGCCTCCGTGGTACGGGCTATCTTTAGTTGTTTGTTCTTATACATTTGATGCGTCAGATAAGCGAAGGAGTGATACTAATAATACTTTTACATACATACTTTTAATAGTATTCGTTTTTACGACCATTGTTCGCTCGTGCTTGTGTGTGTGTGTGTGGGTAATTAAATAAGTATTTCTTTTTTGTGCTTTTGATTGGCTTGGTTGTTGCATTGCGTTTTACAATTAACATGGGAAATTCGTTGACCGTTAATCAAATGCAAGGAACGGTGATCGACCATTTTAAATCTGTTTGCTTAACCACCGACGAAAATGGCGGTGTGCGTATACGTTCCTTTTCCGATGGCGGTCATTTAACTTCACGTGTTGCTGTTGAAGCAATACGCGAGGAGCATAGACTCAGTTTGGATGTTATACATCGTGTACGGCATGTGAGAACTTCTTGTACAACAATACCCGAAGAAGATATCGTAAGTTTATAAATATATCTCTATACAATACAAACATATGTATATGCGTGCAAATAGTAATAAGCACATCGTTGCATTGTCCATGGTATGTTTGAAAAAGTGTGTCCAAAATGTATCGTCTTGCAAGATTTTCAAAATATAAAAACACACAAGTACTGGTACAGAAGGTTCTGACAATTTAGAACTTCCTATAAGTTCTTTTTGTTATGATAATACATTTGAATAAACTGTTTCTGAATTGTTAGCTTCTGAAGTCAATCCTTCAACAACGAGAAAAATTAATACAAACGAAAATCTACTTGAAAAAATGATGTACCTTTGGAAAATAATCCCAATGCTAGTTATACAAAAATTTGGCGAAACTACCAGGATCGTCCTATGACATTCCCCGCAGAACGGGTTTGCGCTTGAAGGAAGGTGGATTAGAGAAGGACAAACCAAGAAGTGGCCGCTTAAACTCAGCAGACGTCCAGTTGAAGAATAAAATGTATCCCTAATTAGGAAAACCCTATTCATGTCAATTAGAAATGTAACCAAATTAGCCAAAAACAATACCTGTGCAAGTTACACGAATCAAGCATAGAAATGGTATTAAAAGGTAAAAAAAAAGTTCCAAAACGAGGTGCAAAACAGACGTCAAAAAGCATTTCCCTTGTTCGTAGGGTCTATGAGACCAAATTTTACTGTTTGCTGTCTGAAGAGGAGATTGCTAGTTCAGAAAAAGCCTTCCATATAGAGAAGTTTGGCAGAACGGTTCTGGTTTGGCGAGTTTATTTGTCAATGCGGGCACAAATCCATGTCGCTCTTTACGTTGGGAACATTCAACGCTGAAATTTACGAGAAAGAGTGTCTTCAAAAACTTGTTCTGCTCTTGCTACGTCGTCATAATGGTCCAAATATATTTTTGCCGGACTTGGCTCCAGCAGATTGCGCTCGTATTACCCTAAAGTGGTTCAAGGATAATGATGTACATTATGTTAGAAAAACTTCAACTCAACCAACGTGCCTGAGTCGCGGTAAATTCAGCAATATTGGGTTCTGATGAAAGCAAAACTTTTGAATACAGAAAAACCGCCGATAATCATTACATAAGTTAAAAGAATAAGGCGAACAGTATCGCTAAAAGTGCACAAAACCGTTGTACAAAACTTGATAAAAAGTCTCTGCAGAAAAGTTCGATCATACGAACAGAAACGAATAATTATTTAAAATTTCTTAACCTCCCATTGATAAAACTATGTATTTACATGCTTATAAAAACCAAAGGTCAATCAAAGTAACTGTTAGCACTTTATGGGTATTTTTTATTTTGCACAATTTTTTGCACCAGTCCTTATATATACAAAGGCAAGCTGGATCATATTTTGTGTTTCAACGAAACCGCAATACATTCGGTATTGTCAGCTGTTTTTATGTTACTCATACTCCCCTATTACAAAATCAATCTACATACATAAATACGAGTATATTTGCCAGCGTTTTCTAAAACCGACGTCATTAAGTCGATACGCAAATTTTTCTAACATCATCGCCGGTTGTTGTTGTTGTAGCGTGTTATCGATGTGATGGTCCTTTGCCGGATACAGATCCGGTACGCTCCGGTAACACATCACCATTAAGGTGCTAGCCCGACCATCTCGAGAACGATTTATATGGCCACATTAAACGTTCAGGCCATCCCTCCCTCCCCACCCACAAGTTCCATGAGGAGTTTGGGGTCACCAGAGTCTCGTCTGTTAGTGAAACGGGATTCGCCGCTCGAAGGCGAGGTTGACAATTGGGTTGCAGAAGCCATATATTGCGCTACACAACCCCGGTCATATTGCTATATTATCGATTTTGTATCCGCTTTTTTCCCTGTAGGGAAAATCTCTAGTTCAAAGCTGGTGCGCTTCTGGTGCATTCGGAACCCCAACTAGTTTACTCTCTATCTCTTTTCAATGCTGTCAACTGGCGAATTTAATATGGCTATGTCCTAGGCGGTGAAAATTGTCGCCGCTGCATTACCTTTTCTGTAGTTCTGAACTGCATACAAAAGTTCACTTTAGAACTAGTTCTTTTATTGGCACTTTCTCGATTGTTCGAAACTAGTGTACAAATTTACAGTTTAGATCTAATTCTCTTGCTCGTACTGTAACGAATTTTGCGAAATCCTTGTTATTATACACCTTCTGCAAACGTTCGAATCGCTAAATTGTCGAATAAATAACTCCAATGTTCAGTATTGCAATATAGTCTTTATTTAGTCTACTTGGGAGTACCACAATTATACGTCAATATCACGTACTTCACAACAGCGTGTTTAAATCAAACTGAATAATCATTCCTTAGCTTGCGCTGCTTTTATACTCTCTGTTGCCTCGTCCGCATATTTCTACTAAGGTCTAGATGTTTCGCCTTCTAGAACTGCTGTATCTCCGGCTTGGTAATTGAGCTACATATATGCGTGTGTATGTGTGAGTAACAACCTCGGCTGATGACTACATCTGTGTGTGTGAGGTATCTATTCAACCCTTGTACATAAGTGTGCCTAGCTTTAATGTGTACATGAACATAAGAGTGGCTGCTTCATGTTTTTGTTGTTAGGTGTTTATTAACTAGCCTAGTGATGTCAACATTCGCCACAGTACCATTTAGTTGGTTCCAAACCAAACCCAAATTCTACATGTTGCTTCCCATACAATGGCATCCTTTTTTTCGATAGGCCCAAACCACTTTATAAATATGTATCTGCAATGGAAATATGTACTCCCATTCTAATCCAGGCGAAAATTTGAAATATTTAAACTAGTATTTTTTTCCACAGAATATATTACAATCCCCATTTCGAGTTTCGATGCAATGTTTCGGATTCCCCGAAATTGCCTTCTGAAAGACTTGGGCATGTTTAATATGAATTGACTTATGTGAAAGTTCCTTCCTTGTTACTGTATAAATGTACTATATTGGATCTGTGGCGAGATATATGCTTAGAATTGTGCGGAAAAAGCATACTGAAAGTCGAAGCTCCTTGAAGGTAGCATCAGTGTTTTTGGAGATAGCATATTTATCAGATGTATATTAAATATGATATATAAAAACTCTAGCTGTCGATTTTTATACTCAGTTGAGCAGAGCTCACAGAGTTGTACATATATAAAGGAATCGAGATAGATATAGACTTCCATATATCAAAATAATCAGGATCGAAAAAAAATTTGATTGAGCCATGTCCGTCCGTCCGTCCGTCCGTTAACACGATAACTTGAGTAAATTTTGAGGTATCTTGATGAAATTTGGCATGTAGGTTCCTGAGCACTCATCTCAGATCGCTATTTAAAATGAAAGAAATCGGACTATAACCACGCCCACTTTTTCGATATCGAAAATTTCGAAAAACCGAAAAAGTGCGATAATTCATTACAAAAGACAGATAAAGCGACGAAACTTGGTAGATGAGTTGAACTTATGACGCAAAATAGAAAATTAGTAAAATTTTGGACAATGGGCGTGGCACCGCCCACTTTTAAAAGAAGGAAATTTAAAACTTTTGCAAGCTGTAATTTGGCAGTCGTTGAAGATATCATAATGAAATTTGGCAGGAACGTTACTCCTATTACTATATGTACGCTTAATAAAAATTAGCAAAATCGGAGGACCACGCCCACTTTTAAAAAAAATTTTTTTTTAAAGTAAAATTTTAACAAAAAATTTAATATCTTTACAGTATATAAGTAAATTATGTCAACATTCAACTCCAGTAATGATGTGGTGCAACAAAATACAAAAATAAAAGAAAATTTCAAAATGGGCGTGGCTCCGCCCTTTTTCATTTAATTTGTCTAGGATACTTTTAACGCCATAAGTCGAACAAAAATTAACCAATCCTTTTGAAATTTGGTAGGGGCATAGATTTTATGACGTTAACTGTTTTCTGTGAAAAGGGGCGGAATCGCCCAGTTTTTATACACAGTCGTCCGTCTGTCCTTCCGCATGGCCGTTAACACGATAACTTCAGCAAAAATCGACATATCTTTAATTAACTTAGTTCACGTGCTTACTTGAACTCACTTTATCTTGGTATGAAAAATGAACGAAATCCGACTATGGCCACGCCCACTTTTTCGATATCGAAAATTACGAAAAATGAAAAAAATGCCATAATTCTATACCAAATACGAAAAAAGGGATGAAACATGGTAAGATAATTGGATTGTTTTATTGACGCGAAATATAACTTTAGAAAAAACTTTATAAAATGGTTGTGACACCTACCATATTAAGTAGAAGAAAATGAAAAAGTTCTGCAGGGCGAAATAAAAAACCCTTAAAATCTTGGCAGGTATAACATATATAAATAAATTATCGGTATCCAACAGATAATGTTCTAGGTCACCCTGGTCCACATTTTGGTCGAAATCTCGAAAACGCCTTCACATATAGAACTACCACCACTCCCTTTTAAAACTCTCATTAATACCTTTAATTTGATACCCATATCGTACAAACTCATTCTAGAGTCACCCCTGGTCCACCTTTATGGCGATATCTCGAAAAGGCGTCCACCTATAGAATAAGCCCCACGCCCTTTTAAAATACTTATTAACACCTTTCATTTGATATCCATATCGTACAAACATATTCTAAAGTCACCCCTGGTCCACCTTTATGGCGATATCTCGAAAAGGCGAACACCTATAGAACGAAGGCCCACTCCCTTTTAAAAATACTCATTAACACCTTTCATTTGATACCCATATCGCACAAACAAAGTCTAGAGTTACCCCTGGTCCACCTTTATTGCGATACCTCGAAAAGGCGTCCACCTATAGAACTAAGGCCCACTCCCTTTTAAAATACTCATTAACTCCTTTTGTTTGATACCCATATTGCACAAACGAATTCTAGAGTCACCCCTGGCCCACCTTTATGGCGATATCCCGAAACGGCGTCCACCTATGGAACTAAGGATTACTCCCTTTTAAAAAACTCATTAACACCTTTCGTTTGATGCCCACATTGTACAAACAAATTCTAGGGTCACCCCTGGCCACCTTTATGGCGATATCTCGAAACGGCGTCCACCTATGGAACTAAGGATTACTCCCTTTTAAAATACTCATTAACACCTTTCTTTTGATACACATATTGTACAAACAAATTCTAGGGTCATCCCTGGTCCGCCTTTATGGCGATATCACGAAAATGCGACCACCTATACATCAACCACCACTCCCTTTTAAAACCCTCATTAATACCTTTAATTTGATACCCATATCGTACAAACACATCCTAGAGTCACCCCTGGTCTACCTTTGTGGCGATATTTCGAAACGGCGTCCACCTATAGAACTAAGGCCCACTCCCTTTTAAAGTACTCATTAACACCTTTCGTTTGATGCCCACATTGTACAAACAAATTCTAGGGTCACCCCTGGCCACCTTTATGGCGATATCTCGGAACGGCGTCCACCTATGGAACTAAGGATTACTCCCTTTTAAAATACTCATTAACATCTTTCATTTGATACCCATATCGTACAAACGCATTCTAGAGTCAACCCTGGTCCACCTTTATGGCTATATCCCTAAATGGCGACCACCTGTAGAACTATGGCCCACTCCCTCATAAAATACCTTTAATGCCTTTCATTTGATACGCATGTCATACAAACACATTCCAGGGTTTTCCTCGGTTCATTTTCCTACATGGCTATTTTCCCTTATGTTGTCACCATAGCTCTCAACTGAGTATGTAATGTTCGGTTACACCCGAACTTAACCTTCCTTACTTGTTGAACTAGAGATAATCTGGTTACTATCGAACTATTACTTTAGGTCTAGTTCTGAACCAGAAACTGGTATCACTAGTTACTGACTTCCTTACAGGGTAGGAACCATTTCGCTGGGAATGGAAGTTACTAGGGCGATAAGATGAAAAATCTCGGCAATTCACTCTTTTTGTATCTTCAAAGCAAGTAATTGGCTGCATTGTATGCATATTATTGGAAGTGAGAATTGTTAAAAAGGACTCATATTGATTTGAAATTATCTTTGCAACGAAATGGATAAAACACTACAAAGCCATTTGTGAACCAGAGATAGTGACTATCGCCAAGATCTTGCAAAGCTGGGTTAACAGCGTTATAGCTAAGCATCCCCTGAATATCTTTCTAAAGGAAAAAATTCCACTAAAGTGTTTTTTGAGTTTGTGAAATTAACCAAGTAATATCGTTTTAATAACTGCAGGTATCGAATTAGTAACTTAATCCTCAGGAACAAATGAGTCAATCAGTCGATCAGTCAGTATTGCGCTTATCAACCACTTGAATCCCAGTTTGGGTCCCTGCTATAAATACATTCGTAAAAGTGCGGTAAAAGAAAAGAGGGCAGTAAGAACGTAACTTAAATGTCGTATTTATTTCCAGGATGATATTGTACTTCCTTAAATTAAATCTAAATTTGTCCTGAAATAGCCTTGAAACGATTCTGAAGTTTTCCCGAAAGCATACCTAAAATAATCCCGAAATTGTCTCGAAATAATGTCTAAATAAATCTAGAAGTGATTCCGAAATTTCCATAAAATTGCATCTAAATAATTTCGATATTAGCTTTAAAATAATCCCGAAGTGCTCCTGAAATAATCCCGAAGTGTTCACGAATCAGTACCGAAGTAGACCCAAAGTCCATGAATATACGATACAATTCCATCCCCTTCAACACTTGATCGTAGGCTGTGTGTTCGCCTTTGTATGAATGATGGTGCAAAGCTCTATTACAAAATGCACATAATTAGCTTTCATTTAAATAAAATAATTTATAAAAATGTTTAAGTTAAACGGTTTTATTGAAAACAATACTTACATGAAGTAATAATAATACTAAAATCTAGAAAATAATTAGGTATATCCTAGGTACTAGTCATCACACTCCTCATCAATCTAGGGAGTCGATCAGACAATTAAATAAAAGCGTTGAATGCGTCAAATTTCTATTGATAGTCATATATAAGACCAACTGAACCTTAATAAGGTTATGCTATGCCTCACCTTTTTAGAAATTTCACGCCCCAACGCTTTTATTTAAATGTCTGATCAACGCCTAGATTGATGAGGAGTGTGATGACTAGTACCTAGGACCTACCTAATTATTTTCTAGCTTTTAGTATTATTATTACTTAATGTAAGTATTGTTTTCAGTGAAACCGTTTAACTTAAACATTTTTTTTTAAATTATTTTATTTTCAAGTTTTCATTATTTAATTGCCTATTATTTCTCATTCTATTTAGTTCATTTAATAACTCATTATTACAAGGACTCTTTCCTGACAATTTGTTACAATCTAAGTCCTCAATACATAATCCTTCCAAAGATTTTACTCGACTCTGCGCCACGTATGCTTGTCCCTCTTCGAACGCCAAAATATTGTGATGTCACTTCTACCGTATAGTCCGGTAATGTTCCAAATATGAGCCAAATCGGACCACAAGTACCGTTTTTTTTGAATATATCGATCGTTGCGCCACCTATCGGTAATTTTTTTCATAGATCTCTTTCTATTCTTGTATGTGTTATGTGTTCCAAATATGATCCCAATCGGACCACAAATACGACCTTTTGGAATATCTCGATCCTTGCGCCACCTAGCGGCGATTTTTTTCATAGCTCGCTTTCTATTCATGCATGTATTATGTGTTCCAAATATGAACCAAATCGGACCACAAATACGAATTTTTGAAATATTTCGATCCATGCGCAATCTATCGGAGTTAGTTTAATTTCTTATTATTGCATTTCAATTACAAAATTCGTTCACAACGGCCGTGCGGCCGAAGTGTCAAGTCAAGCTAAGTAAAACCATTTAAAATCATACGAAATGCAAAATGTTACTCATACGCCCCTACCAACTACACCCTGTGTTTGTGACTGAACTCGTTCTAAAACACAGGACCGATTTTGATGATGTGTGATTTCAAAGAGATTCGAGGATGCTTTGGATACAGAATGTGGTCCGTTTTCTTTATTATCCTTCCGGTTAGCGAACCAGGGAGTGGACCTGTTTTAAATATAAAAAATGTTTGTTGCGATTTCCTTGAAATTTGGTACAGGGGTACCACTTTGACCAAGTTATAAAGAAAAATAAAGAGAGGTTGATTGAGAGGAAAGAAAGTGGGAGTAGCAGGGAGAAAAATAAGGAATGTGGAAGAGGGAAAATACGGTGGAGAGAAGAAGGCAAAGACAAGAAGATAAAAAGTTTTTTTACTGGAGCTCAATATGACAAATGCCTTTACTTGGAGAGCAGTAACATCGCAGGGAGAAATGTTATCGGGCAGGAGAACGGGTTCGATATCTATATATGTCTTATATATAAAAAAATGGCTGCGATTTAAATGCGTTAGTTTTATATAGCTTCGTAGTGGATTATACATACAAAGATATTGAAATCGGTCGGTCAGGTGAAGCATGTATTCTATATTTGGTAAAGAGATTCCGTAAATGAGGAAATTTTGGTGAGAGATGGAGAGGAGTGGGTGTGGAAGTGGGACTGGAAATAGGTTTGGGCGTGGGAGGGAGCCAAATGGAATAAGGGACGCACTACCTTAGTAAGAATGTACAATGGGTTGACTGATATGCACGTAACGGGGTATTACTAAAAAAAGTTGAAAACGTGCCCCCTGGTTTGAATACTTCCCTTGTAGATATTTCAAGTGGTTTTTTCAGCACCCTGTAAAACATCGAAACTAGTTTTTGTACCGTTCATGAAAATGAAATGGTATATTAAGTTTGTCATGAATCTCAAAATAGTAAGTCCCTAAAGGAGAAGAGATAGACCCACCTATAATTCCTCCGAAATGGTCAGGATGACGAGCTGAGTTGATTTAGCCGTGCGTTAAACGCAAACTAGTCCCTCAATTTTTGAGATATCTTGATGAAATTTGGTGGGCTGGTATGTTTGGTGGGCTGGTATGTTTGGAGATTGATCACTTGCGGGAACCGATTTTTCGAAAATGAAGGTTTTTGTCATTTATTCCGTATTTTAAAAGCTATTTCACAGCCAGATTATATATAAGGCTGTCCGAAAAAATTGTCAAGATCGGTCACATATAAAATATATGTCCCATACAACCGATTTTTCATATAAAGTTTAACGTAATTCGTTCCTCATGTTAACAGCTGGAAGCTTGAAATTCCATAAGATGCTTACACATACTACATATGTATAAATGTTATACGGTATTGCCTGAAAAATTCATCAAGATCGGTCATATATGTAGTATATATCTCATATAACCGATTGTTCAGATAAAAGTCTGAACGTAATTTCTTCCTGATTTTAACAGCCGTGTGATTCGCGGTTTGGTTTCCCCGCAAAACTTATACGGCTGTGCAAAATGACATTAAGCAACACCATCAGCTCAGTCAGAATTGGGAAGGACCTCTCCGAGCCGTTCGAAACTAAACGAGGTTTCAGACAGGGTGACCCGCTATCGTGCTATTTCTTTAATTTGATGCTGTAGAAAATTATACTAGCTGCAGAACTTAACCGCACTGGAACAATATTCTATAAAAGCGTGCAATTACTTGCCTATGCTGATGACATTGATATAATCGGCCTAAACACCCGCGCTGTTAGTTCTGCTTACTCCAAGCTGGAAAAAGAAGCGGTAAAGATGGGTTTGATGGTGAATGAGGACAAAACGAAGTACCTGCTGTCATCGAGCAAAGAGTCAGCGCATATGCGCCTTGGCAACCACGCTACTGTTGGCAGCCATAATTTCGAAATAGTAAAAGACTTCGTTTATTTGGGAACCAACCAGCATCAACACTTAACAACAAAATCAGCACTACAATCCAGCGAAGAACAAATCTTGCCAATAAATGCTACTTTGGACTAGGTAGGCAATTGAAAAGTAAATTCCTCTCTCGGCGAACGAAAATCATAATCTACAAGTCAAATATCGTACCCGTCCTGCTATATGGGGCAGAAGCATGGACCATGACAACAGCAGATGAAGCGGCTTTGGGTGTGTTCGAGAGAAAAGTTCTTCGAAAGATTTATGGACCTCTACGCGTTGGCGATGGCGAGTACCGAAGAAGATTTAATGATGAGCTGTACGAGCTATACGCAGACATCCACATAGTCCAGCGAATTAAAACGCAGCGGCTGCGCTGGCTAGGCCATGTTATGCGAATGAAAGATGATGCTCCGGCCAAGAAAGTGTTTCTATCGGAACCCGTCTATGGAAGCAGAGTGAGAGGGCGGCCCCCACTCCGTTGGAAGGACCAGGTGGAAAACGATTTAAACTCTCTTGGTGTGACCAATTGGCGCCAGTTGGCGGAGCGAAGGAGCGGTTCGAATCTCGGTGAAACCTTTGATATCATTACGAAATTGCCTGATGATGAATTCGTGGCGGTTTTCGAAATGGTACCATCGCAATATGCCAGTAAATGTTTCTTTCTTTTCAGTTTCTCTTAGAAAAACATAATAATTGAATATTCGATTATTATAAGCCGGTGTTAAGCTCATGAATTCTTAAATAATAATTATAACTTGAACACACCATTAAAAACAAACAAGTATAAATATGTAAAACTGAGCCCGAGTTTACAAAGCTTCTCATTCGCAACGCAAAATTGAACACACCATTAAAAACAAACAAAGCTAAAGGCTTGTTTCCTCCAAAAGCGGTGCCGCTATATGACGACCGCTAAAGAACGACCGGTATACTCACCATTTCAGCGGCACCGCTTTGTTGGAAGCTACGAACTGTTACGGCAGAAGATTCGCGAAATTTAATTTTGCATTTTTGCGTGTTTTTTTAGTTTTTTTTATTATTTTCTGTAAATAGACGTACAAGAAAAAAATTTTAATTCAAAAATGTAATAAAAATAATTTCAACCAGCCGGACTCGTCCGTATCTTGCGCACCCAATATAAAAGTCTCTTATCAAATTACAACAGAAGTCAGCTGTTCTATCAATCAATTAAAACTTACAGCTGGCGCTGCCATCTAGCATATGGTAGCAACTGCCGGTAATGCAGTGCACATATTCATAATATTGCCATATTACAAATAGATTTCTTTGTGTGTTCACAATCGTTTATTTTTAACAAATTATTTTAATAAAATGTAGCTAAACAAAAGCACTACGGCCAAAATTGCCCAAAGCTCGCTAATAGCCCGAATCTCCATCTTTACAACCAAAATTTTATTTATAGATTTCGATTCCAAATAAGAGCGAATAAGATAACGTACATAAAAACATCAATTAGAAATAATATATATGATGATTATTTGACAAACTGTTCACCGCTATGAAAATAGCGGTGGCAAAAAACGTTGATGAACGAGTTTCTACCGTCATGACGGCCGTAATATTGTATGCCCTGCCGCTGTATACGTTACGGTGAACTTCACCGTGTTCTTAGTTTCCACATAATTACTTTTACACTGCAAAATTTTTGACAACATACTTTACCGCTATGTAACGGTCGCCTTATAGCGGCACCGCTTCCGGGGAAACCAATCTTTAAGAGCTTGAAATTTAACAGGATTTTTATATATAACGCAAACACTGTTTTTTTTTTTTGAAAAAAAAAATGTTAAGATCAGTTGTACATATAATATATATCCCATACAACCGATTGATCAGATTTTATGGATTTTTGAAATTTCAATACATTATTGTTCAGCTCCATTCATGGAAGGTATGAGGTCTTCGACACAACCGCAGACAGTCCCGTCCTTACTTGTTTCTTTATAACCTATCTATTTGATAATTGATTGCAATGATTGATATATTGTGGGAAACATATGTATTTACTCAGGACACAATTCGTTCGAAGAAGTCATAAGCCAATCTCGCCACGTTCAGCTGTTAATGATGTTTTCAAAAAACCGCCATCCAATTTACCGCTGTGAACAAGTTAAAATCGAAAACAAGATATTAAAAACATAGAGAAAACTCCATTTTAGCTGTTTTTACAAGAGCCGAAAATATTGTATGTAGTTTGCTTTAATGTACATATGTACATATTTACTTAGTAGAAAAAAGCTGGTATAGCTCAAAACCAGTTTTTTTCTAATTTCAAATTTTATTATAATAAGTAAATTTCTTACTATTATTATACTCAGCTTAGCAGAGCTCACAGAGTATATTAATTTTGTTCGTATAACGATAATCCGTAACGGCATAAACTAATCGAGATAGATATAGACTTCTATATATCAAAATGATTCATTTAGCCATTTTCGTCTGTCCTTAACCATGATAACTTGAGTAAATTTTGACGTATCTTAATGAAATTTGGTATGTAAGTTCCTAGGCACTCATCTCAGATCGCCCACTTTTTCGATATCGAAAATTTCGAAAACCCGAAAAAGTGCGATAATTCATTACCAAAGACGGATAAAGCGATGAAAACTTGGTACGTGGGTTGACCTTCTGACGCAAAATAGAAAATTAGTAAAATTTTGGACAATGGGCGTGGCACCGGCCACTTTTAAAAGAAGGTAATTTAAAAGTTTTGCAAGCTGTAATTTGGCAGTCGTTGAAGATATCATGATGAAATTTGGCAGGAACGTTACTCCTATTACCATATGCGCGCTAAATAAAAATTAGCATAATCGGATGACGAATACGTCTACTTTTTAAAAAAAAATTTTTTAAAGTCAAATTTTAACAAAAAATTGAATATCTTTACAGTATGTAAGTAAATTATGTCAACATTCAACTCCAGTAATGATATGGTGCAACAAAATACAAAAATAAAAGAAAATTTCAAAATGGACGTGGCTCCGCCCTTTTTCATTTAATTTGTCTAGGATACTTTTAATGCCAAAAGTCGAACAAAAATTTACCAATCCTCGTAAAATTTGGTAGGGACATAGACTCTTTGACGATAACTGTTTTCTGTGAAAATGGGTGAAATCGGTTGAAGCCACGCGACAGATGATGTTCTGGGTCACCCTGGTCCACATTTTGGTCTCGAAAACGCCTTCACATATACAACTACCACCACTCCCTTTTAAAATACTTATTAACACCTTAGTTTGATACCCATATCGTACAAACACATTATAGAGTCACCCCCCTGGTCCACGTTTATGGCGATATCTCGAAAAGGCGTCCACGCGCTTTTAAAATACTCATTAACACCTTTCATTTGATACCCATGCCATACAAACACATTCCAGGGTTATCCTAGTTTCATTTTCCTACATGGTGATTTTCCCTTATTTGACAAAGGATGAAGGAAAATCGTTCCAAAAAACGGCATGGGTGGATATTTCTCAAACGTATGTGATATGGAATTAAAAACCACTTATAAGCCATCTACGAAACCTTACGAAACCAACGCAGCTAAGCTATAAGCTGAGTATGTAATAATCGGTTACACCCGAGCTTAGCCTTCCTTACTTGTTTTTGATTTCATTAATAAAACCCAGATTTCAGCAGTTTTTTTGTTTTCGTTCACAATTTGTTGTACGGTTCTTGCAAGACCAGTATAACCGGTTTTTTTAAGGACCTAGATCTCCGGTTGAATTGTTTTTGGGTAATGTAATATCTAGCGTATATGTATGTATGTAGTCTACTGAGCTTTTTGTTTTGCATTTAGCGAGCTTTAATAATGCTTTTACTCTCACCATTTATCTTACAATGCTTTCTGAGGACTTCGGCGAGCCTTACATGCACTGTAACGTACATACATACATACATACATACATATGTGTGTACGCAATTTTGATTTCGACATTGAAATACTTTGAAGGCAAGAATGGCTAAAAGCAAAATACAAGCACTTTTGTTGCCATTTTCTGCACTCGCACACACATTACTCTAACTACACAAACACAAACACTGAATAAAAATAAGCTTTTGGTTTTGTTTTTTTGCTGACTTTCTGTGCTGTGATAGTCAGTTTCGGTATCCTGTTTATTACATACCGTACATAAAGTGTTTTGTTGGTGAAGGTCATTACGTCGCCATTGAAACGATTTTTTGTTTTACCAGTAAGCGTATTTGATTACAAAAAGAAACTTGTTTGTATCGGAGAACAATTTAGCAAAATAAACATTTGTTTATGTCATAGACGTACTACAAAAAAAAAGAAGTTTAACATTAGTTTGCTAAATGCGAATTCAATCGACAGGATGTAAGGTATTTGGTATTTTTTTTGCTGGTTGTAGAAATTGGCGGGACGCTGTATTATATGGCGATGATGACGTCGTTGATATTGTGCGTATTCCTACTCTCTCCAGAGATTCAGCAGTCAACATCCTTTGACACACACATCATTTTTGCATTGTTTTGTGCACGCCATTTAGTTGCGATTGGAACGGCGTCGTGTAAGGTAGTGAGTTGAGTGAGTTGTGTGAGTGAAATGGATTGTAAAGCTATAATATGTGTGTACACTGAAGACCAGTACTAAAAAGCAGCAATATATAAACGTCTATGTGCCGTTAATAAAATAAAAGTGTTATTGCTTAATACATTAAAACATGCAAATAAGGATATTGTAAGAATGACGGCACGCTTTCTTTTTTTTTTAAATTTCTTGCTTGCTGTTCTTGAATATCCATTTATTAACTTCGATTTATGTGACGATAGCAGTGAAAAAAAAATATTAATGAAAATAC
The DNA here is from genome assembly GCF_040869045.1 of Eurosta solidaginis. Taxonomy (NCBI): domain Eukaryota; kingdom Metazoa; phylum Arthropoda; class Insecta; order Diptera; family Tephritidae; genus Eurosta; species Eurosta solidaginis. The sequence goes on along the minus strand of NW_027137042.1, from coordinate 18,556 downwards.
CAAATGTTTGCGTTCTACAATATCCCATGACTACTCGTTTCAATACAAATTCACACACAATATTGACGCTCAATTATTTTGTTGCAACTTGATTGATTACCTTTCAACTTTTTCTTAAATTTACTTGCTGTTAACTAAGGTGTTCTTTTACGGTTATATTTACGCTGTATAAACTAACGGTTGATTTGTTGTTTTGTTTTCGCTTTATAGGTCTTTAGTTCTGTTTGTTCGCTGTCGTCATTGCAAATATGCTGATTAACGCTTTGCAATGTTTGAATGTTGGTAATGGGCAAATTCGTGTGCTACGTATGTATGATAATGAAATGAGAAAAATGAATGCAATCATGAAAACCAGTTTAATATAAAAATCAATAAAGCTTATGTAGCTTAAACCATGGTATAAAAATGAAGGTTACGTTAGGTTGACCTGGCCTGTCCATGAGGACCTCACATAGACTGAATAAGTCCGTAGTGTTACCAGAAGTTTGTTTTAACGACCAAACTGAAAACCCCTATCAAAAACCAGGACCTATGTTATAAAATAACTCCGTCCTCTTGGCAAATACTAGAAGATTCATAGTATTTTAGCCACTTGCTGCTTCTAGATCTGACATCTGTATCACTCCTAATAGCTGGAGTCTTAGCCTGGCAAGTGCAGGGCACGAGCACAGAACGTGCTCGATCGTTTCCTCCTCCAGCCCACACTTCCTACATCTGCTATCACTGCCCAAGCCTAATTTAACGGCATGTGACGCCAGAAGGCAGTGTCCAGTCAGAATACCCGTCATGAATCTACAGTCCTCTCTGTTTAATGATAGAAGCAACTTTGTTAGCCTAAGGTTGTAAGACCTGCACATAATCTTCGACACTTTACAGCCCCGCGCTTGAACCCACGCCTTTCCTGCTTGGTCGATCATGTGCACCTCTCGCCTTCGCTTAGTTTCGCCCAGTCTAATTGGGATGTCTACGGAGCAAGCTTCAAGGGATGCGCCCTTTTTAGCTAGTTCATCCGCTTTTTCATTCAAAGAAGGTAGTTCCACTCAAATTTTTTTTGACGTATTTGGGGATTTTTGAAGTTTCATAATGTTTGTTGTTTTGCTAAAGGCGTTGCCATACCTTTACTGTTTATGGCGAAATTGTGGTTTCTCGGGGTTGAAATTTCTTTTAGGATGAAAACGCAATGGTCATCTGTGACAATAATAATATGCTTAGCACGATTTATGTGCATATATATCGATTGGGAATACAGTAAACATGCAATTTTATTTAAAAATAGTTGATAATGACTCATACATTGGTTAATGACTCATATCTTTATGGCAGCTTGACCCCTAGACTGAAAAAATACACGAAAAATCCTGTTGTTCTAGCATGGCCCTATTATCATACCTCTACAGTGGATATTTCTCAAGGTATGTTGAGAAAAAGTATACCTCCAAAGTCTGGAGTGAGTGTTAGGCGTTTAATTTGTTACGTTTGTGGGACGACACATTCATGTCAATGCTAAAAGGGCACAGAATATGTATAGGTGGGGCTTGCCCAAAGATTCCCCTTTGTACAACGGGCAAAAGAACTCTCATAACTAGTGGCTAACCTGCAGAGCTACAGGGAAATATTCTCCCAAAAAAATGGCTGAACAATTCCCTCCTCAAGAGCTACGCTTGAATTATACAATAAATAAAAAATGTGGACTTGTAGCCAATTAACCACCATTAAATTTTTTAAAAATTTCGTTTAAGTATGCTAAACTCTTTAGAAATTGCGGTGTCGGTTTATAAGAACTCCCTTTGGCCAATCAATTGACAATCGTGTTCGTTTTGTCAACATGTTCTGAGCAAACGTACGGACACTTAAGAAGGCTATATTCCCTTGCTTTGTATACTTCGACCCACAATAGATCTGTACAAAGTTGCAGTGCTTCCAGACCTAGTAATAATAACAATACTTCGACCTATGTTTCTTCCACCAAGCTGGAAAAACTTTTTAGAAACTTTTTCTAGGCTGATATTTCATATTAAAATATCTGCCACGCATGCGGCTCATTTTCTCTTTCTTTTTTATTTAAAATAACTGTGTAAGTAATTTAGTCGTATTTGTTAATATAAAATCTATCAAAATTAGAAAACTTCGTAACAGTTTTCAATCTGGTAGCTTGTTTTTGGTTAAAATGTCATTGTCCCCGTAAAAGTCAAGTAGCCAATGTCACACTAACGCCCCGATTCTGAGCGTTTCCGGTAAAATAGTACCCAGAACATTATGTAACCGCATATCGTTACCAGTTCTTTTATCCGCGATTCTGGCCCAAGTGGTAACGCTATCATCACCGAAAAACTCACCAGTGTCTGTGGAGAAATTTGAAAGATAGTTTTCTTCGCTTTCACGGTTGTCACTTTAGTCCATTTGGACCAAAAATGGTCCCTTCCAACCCCATTTGGTCCACTGGTCCCTTTTCTTAAATTTTGGTGCTTTTTAGGCAGTAGCCACGATTAGTACTTTTCAAGCTATGTATCTCATTTTTGATTAATGTAAGTTGGAAAAAAACGGATTAATCACATATGTATACCACACCTTCCATATATTACGACCTACGTTCAAAAAAAATGCAATTACGCAATTCAATACTCATCGTAAAGCAGTAGGACTTTTTTGTTTTTTAACTTTTTTTATTACGTTTTTTACAATATCTTAAAATTTTTCCCATATTTTGTATTTTACAAAAAATAAAAAACAATGCTGAGAAGATGTCAGATATTAAGGATTTTATGACATTCAGAGAGGCATGGCAAACTGCTGAACATAACTTTTCTAAAAATGTATAGCCTTCTGGGTTTTTTTTTTGCCAAGTTTCCTTCAATTGGCCAGCGTTTGGCTAATTGGCTTCTTGAAGCTTGCAAAGCACATTCCCTTGAGAAACATTTTGAAGCAATTTTTTTGTAAAATAAGTATTAAAGACTAGTAGAAGCCTTGGACTATCTTAGAAAAAGTTGCATACCTTTCTCAAGCAATCGTTCGTAATCTTTGGAAGTTAGCAGTTTCTTTGACTTCCAAAAATCTTTTATTGCTAAACTTACAGGTTGCCCCCCGCCAGGGGGATCGCCGATATTTAGGAGAGAGTTTGCAAAGTAAAATCCTTGACCTAGACTCTGTGAAAATACGGACAAATCATAGTATTTCTCGCCCATGATAAAACTTTCGAATTGAAAAAAAAAATGTTCTTTGTGCATTTGACACATTACTTGGGATTCACGTGACTCGCAGAGTTTATTTGGAATACTTTTTACCTTGAATGTCTTGATACCAACTTCCTCGATCGGTTTCCTGGAAAAACTCAGAAAGTATCAACGCCTCACTAGATTTCTTCTCTAGTAGTTGGGGTTCTTTTTATACTCAGTTGAGCAGAGCTCACAGAGTATATTAACTTTGATTGGATAACGGTTGGTTGTACAGGTATAAAGGGATCGAGATAGATATAGACTTCCATATATCAAAATCATCAGGATCGAAAAAAAATTTGACTGAGCCATGTCCGTCCGTCCGTTAACACGATAACTTGAGTAAATTTTGAGGTATCTTGATGAAATTTGGTATGTAAGTTTATGAGCACTCATCTCAGATCGCTATTTAAAATGAACGATATCGGACTATAACCACGCCCACTTGTTCGATATCGAAAATTTCGAAAAATCGAAAAAATGCGATAATTCATTACCAAAGACGGCTAAAGCGATGAAACTTGGTAGGTGAGTTGACCTTCTGACGCAAAATAGAAAATTAGAAACATTTTTGACAATGGGCGTGCCACCGCCCACTTTTAAAAGAGGGTAATTTAAAACTTTTACAAGCTGTAATTTGGCAGTCGTTAAAGATATCATGGAGAAATTTGGCAGGAACGTTACTCCTATTATATCCTATATCATTTAAAAAAATTATTATTAAGTGATATTTTAACAAAAAATTTAATATCTTTACAGTATATACGTAAATTATGTCAACATTCAACTCCAGTAATGATATGGTGCAACACATTACAAAAATAAAAGAAAATTTCAAAATGGGCGTGGCTCCGCCCTTTTTCATTTAATTTGTCTAGGATACTTTTAATGCCCTAAGTCGAACAAAAATTTACCAATCCTTGTGAAATTTGGTAGGGGCTTAGATTCTAGGACGATAACTTATTTCTGGTAAAAAAGGGCGAAATCGGTTGAAGCCACGCCCAGTTTTTATACACAGTCGACCGTCTGTCCTTCCGCTCGGCCGTTAACACGATAACTTGAGCAAAAATCGATATATCTTTACTAAACTCAGTTCACGTACTTATCTGAACTCACTTTGTATTGGTATAAAATGTGGCCGAAATCCGACCATGACCACGCCTACTTTTTCGATATCGAAAAAAATGAAAAAGATATGTAGGGCGAAATAAAAAACCCTTGAAATTTTGGCAGGAATACTGTTCCTGGTATTACATCTAATATCTAATCTAATATCTAATATCTAATCTAATATATATTATAAATGGCAAAGTTTGGATGTGAAGATGTTTGGATGTTTGGATGTTTGTCCAGACGTTTGTCTTTGTGACTCAATCACGCAAGAACGGCTGGACCGATTTGAATGAAATTTTGCACACATATAACCAATAGTTTAGAAGGATCTACTAGCTATATATTTTTCAAAAGGGGCGTGGTCCCCGCCCCCTAGGAACAGTTATAATTTAATTATTATATTTTTTCGTCTTTGCGACTGAATCACGCCGGAATGGCTACACGGATTTTGATGAAATTTGGGACACAGACAGTAGTCTACTAGCGAAATTTTTTTCGAACATGGAAAGAGGGGTGGGGGTCCCACGACCCCTTCGAGAAATTATTTTTCATAATTTTTACACATTATAACTTTACGTATACTGGCCTTCACCAATATCACAGACTCAAGGGGTCAAATAAGTCGAGGGCTTACAAAGTAAGCAGTGACACCCTCCGCCCGCCCCTCTTTATCTCCCCCTCTGGTGTAAAATCCATAAATTGTTATATCTCAATCTAAATTTTCTCCTAAATCAATAGTTTTTGGTATCTGGTACATGCAGAACGAGATCTAGACAATTTTGGAGGAACGATCAGTGGTCCTCTCCTCTACTCCCGCCATCTGCCCTCCATCAATTGTTTTTATTAGCACGCTTTTATTAGCTTTACCTGTATGTTTCTATCTAACTTTTTATTCGCTCCAATGCGCCTGCTGCCTTATTAACATGGTTTTATAATTAGCTTCACCTTATTTGTAATCCCGTAAGGGTCATATCGAGACCCTTCCGGGATCATTTCTGGATGGTTTTCGGGATCGGTCCGGGATTACGCCGGGGTAATTTCGGGATTTTTTCGGGACTATTTCGGGATCATTTTGGGACCCTTCCGGGATCATTTCTGTATAGTTTACGGGATCCGTCCGGGATCACGTCGGGGTTATTTTGGAACATTTTCGGGACTATTCCGGAATCATTTCGGGACTATTTCGCGATCATTTGGGGACCCTTCCGGCATCATTTCTGGATGGTTTTCGGGATCCGTGCGGGATCTCGTCGGGGTCATATGGGGACTTTTTCGGGATCATTTGGGGGATCTTCCGGCATCATTTCTGGATGGTTTTCGGGATCCGTCCGGGATCCCGTCGGGGTCATTTCGTGACTTTTTCGCGACTAATACGGGATCATTTGGGAACCCTTTCGGCATCATTTCTGGATGGTTTTCGGCATCCGTCCGGGATCCCGTCGGGGTCATTTCGGGTCTTTTTCGCGACTAATACGGGATCATTTGGGAACCCTTTCGGCATCATTCCTGGATGGTTTTTGGGATCCGTCCGGGATCCCATTAGGGTAATTTCGGGCCTATTAGGGGATCATTTGGGAACCTTTCCGGCATCATTTCTGGATAATTTTCGGGATCCGTCCGGGATGCCGACGAGGTCATTTCGGGACTATTTCGGGATCATTTGGGATACCTACCGGCATCATTTCTGGATGGTTTTTGGGATTCGTCCGGGATCCCGTCGTGGTCCTTTCGGGACTTTTTTTCGACTAATACGGGATCATTTCCTGACCCTTTCGGCATCATTTCTGGATAGTTGTCGGGATCCCGTCACGGTCATTTCGGGACTATTAGGGGATCATTTGAGGACCTTTCCGGCATCATTTCTGTATTGTTTTCGGAATCCTTTCGGGATCCCGTCAGGGTCATTTTGGGACTTTTTCGGGGCTAATACGGGATCTTTTGGGGATCCTCTAGGGGTCGTTTCGTGACTTTTTCTGTTTTATTTCGGGATCATTTGGGGACCCTTCCGGCATAATTCCTTGATCGTTTGCCGGATACATCAGGGTCATTTCGGGACCATTTTGGGATCATTTGGGGACCCTTCCGAGATCATTTCTGGATCCGTCCGGGATGCCGTAGGAACCATTACGGGATTTTTTGTTACTTTTCCGGGATAGTTTTTGGACCCTTCCGGGATCATTTCTGGATCTGTGCGGGATCCCATCTGGGTCATTTCCGGACTATTTCGGGATCATTTTGGGATCCTTCCGGAATCGTTTCTGTATGGTTTTCGCGATCCGTCGTTGATTCCCTCGGAGCCATTTCGGAACCTTTTCTGGAGTATGTCGGGGTCTTTTGGGGACTTTTTCGGGATCATTTGGAGCTCTTCCGGCATCATTTCTGGATGGTTTTCGGGATCCGTGCGGGATCTCGTCGGGGTCATTTGGGGACTTTTTCGGGATCATTTGGGGGCTCTTCCGGCATCATTTCTGTATGGTTTTCGGGATCCGTCCGGGATATCGTCGGGGTCATTTGGGGACTTTTTCGGGATCATTTGGGGGCTCTTCCGGCATCATTTCTGGATGGTTTTCGGGATCCGTCCGGGATCCCATCAGGGTAATTTCGGGACTATTAGGGGATCATTTGTGGACCTTTCCGGCATCATTTATGGATAATTTTCGGTATCCGTCCGGGATGCCGACGAGGTCATTTCGGGATTATTTCGGGATCATTTGGGATACCTACCGTCATCATTTCTGGATGGTTTTTGGGATTCGTCCGGGATCCCGTCGGGATCATTTCGGGACTTTTTCTCGACTAATACGGGATCATTTGCGGACCCTTTCGGCATAATTTCTGGATAGTTGTCGGGATCCGTTCGGGATCCCGTCACGGTCATTTCGGAACTATTAGGGGATCATTTGAGGACCTTTCCGGCATCATTTCTGAATAGTTTTTGGAATCCTTTCGCGATCCCGTCAGGGTCATTTCGGGGCTTTTTCGGGATCATTTAAGGATGGCTTTGAGGATTCGTCCGGGAACCCGTCAGGGTAATTTCTGGACTTTTCCGAGACTATTTCGGGATCATTTTGGGACCTTCCCAAGATCATTTCTGGATGGATTTCGGGATTTGTCCGGGATGCCCTCAGGGTCATTTTGGGACTATTAGGTGAGCATTTGAGGACCGTTCCGGCATCACTTCTGGATGGTTTTCGGTATCCGTTCAGATTCCCGTCGGAATAATTGCGGGACTTTTTCGGTATCATTGGGGTCCCTTCCGACATCATTTCTGGATGGTTTTTGGGATTCGTCCGGCATCCCGTCGGGGTCATTTCGGGACTTTTTCTCGACTAATACGGGATCATTTGCGGGCCCTTTCGGTACCATTTCTGGATAGTTGTCGGGATCCGTTCGGGATCCCGTCAGGGTCTTTTCGGAACTATTGGGAGATCATTTGAGGACCTTTCCGGCATCATTTCTGGTTAGTTTTCGGGATCCTTTCCGGGTCCCATCAGGGTCATTTCGGGACTTTTTCGGCATCATTTAAGATTGGTTTTCAGGATTCGTCCGGGATCCGCCAGGGTAATTTCTGGAATTTTCCCAGACTATTTCGGGATAATTTTGGGACCCTCCCAAGATCATTTCTGGATGGATTTCGGGATCTGTCTGGGATGCCGTCAGGGTCATTTTGGGACTAGTAGGTTATCATTTGAGGACCTTTTCGGCATCACTTCTGGATGGTTTTCGGTATCCGCTCAGGATCCCGTCGGAATTATTGCGGGACTTTTTCGGGATCATTTGGTGTCCCTTCCGGCATCATTTCTGGATCGTTTTTGGGATTCGTCCGGCATCCCGTCGGGTTCATTTCGGGACTTTTTCTCGACTAATACGGGATCATTTGCGGGCCCTTTCGGCATCATTTCTAGATAGTTGTCGGGATCCGTTCGGGATCCCGTCAGGGTCTTTTCGGAACTATTAGGTGATCATTTGAGGACATTTCCGGCATCATTTCTGGATAGTTTTCGGGATCCTTTCGGGGTCCAGTCAGGGTAATTTCGGGACTTTTTCGGGATCATTTAGAGATTGCTTTCAGGATTCGTCCGGGAACCCGTCAGGGTAATTTCTGAACTTTTCCGAGACTATTTCGGGATAATTTTGGGACCTTCCCAAGATCATTTCTGGATGGATTTTGGGATCAGTCCGGGATGCCGTCAGGGTCATTTTGGTATTAGGCGATCATTTGAGGACCTTTCCGGCATCACTTCTGGATGGTTTTCGGTATCCGATCAGGATCCCCTCGGAATCATTGCTTGACTTTTTCGGGATCATTTGGGGTCCCTCCCAAGATCATTTCTGGATGGATTTCGGGGTTTGTCCGGGATCCCTTCAGGGTCATTTAGGGGTGCGTTCGAGATCCCGTCAGGGTCATTTCGGGACTTCTTCGAGACTATATCGGGATCATTTCTGGATGGTTTATGGGATCCGTCCATGACCCCTTAAGGGTCATTTCGGGACTATTAGGTGATCATTTGAGGACCTTTCCGGCATCACTTCTGGATGATTTTCGGTATCCGTTCGGGATCACGTCGAAATCAATGCGGGACTTTTACGGAATCATTTGGGATTCCTTCCGGCATCATTTCTGGATGGTTTTCGGGATTTGTCCGGGATCCCGTCGGGGTTATTTCGGGACCTTTTCGGGGCTAATACGGGATCATTTGGGGATCCTCTAGGGGTCGTTTCGTGACTTTTTCTGTATTATTTCGGGATCATTTTGGGACCCTTTCGGCATAATTTCTTGATGGTTTGCCGGATCCATCAGGGTTATTTCGGGACCATTTTGGGATCATTTGGGGACCCTTCCGAGATCATTTCTGGATTCGTCCGGGATGCCGTAGGAGCCATTTCGGGATTTTTTGTTACTTTTCCGGGATAGTTTTTGCACCCTTCATTTCTGGATCTGTGCGGGATCCCATCTGGGTCAATTCCGGATTATTTCGGGATCATTTTGGAATCCTTCCGAAATCATTTCTGTATGGTTTTCGCGATCCATCGTGGATCCCCTCGGAGCCATTTCGGAACTTTTTCTGGAGTTAGTCGGGATAATTTAGGGACCCTTCCTGTATATTTTCTGGATGGTTTTTGAGATCCGCACGGGAGCCCGTCAGGGTCACTTCGGAACCTTTTCGGGACCATTTTGGAACACCTTCAGGGATCATTTCTGTGTGGTTCTCTGGATACGTCTAGAATCGTGTCGCTCTCATTTCGGGTTTTTTTGGGACTATTCGGGGAACTTTTGGAGACCCTTTCGGGGCATTTCTGGATGGTTTTCGGGATCCGTCCGCGATAGCGTTGGGGTCATTTCGTAGCTTTTTCTGGATAATTTCGGGATCATTTGGGATCCTATCAGGTTATCAGCTCATTTAGTTCTTTTTTTTACTCACTTACAAAAATAAAATGCATTAGACAGAAAACAAAATTTTAAACAGATAATAAGCAGGCTAACGCGAATAGCCCATATATTTAAAATTTTCCTTGCGGACGGGGCCGCGGGTAAAGGCTAGTATATTATAAATGGCAAAGTTTGGATGTTTGGATGTTTGGATGTTTGTCCAGACGTTTGTCTTTGTGACTCAATCACGCAAGAACGGCTGACCGGATTTGTATGAAATTTGGCAAGCATGTAGCCAATAGCCTAGAAGGATCTACTAGCCATATATTTTTCAAAAGGGGCGTGGTCTCCGCCGCCTAGGAACAGTTATAATTTAATTATTATATTTTTTTGTCTTTGCGACTGAATCACGCCAGAACGGCTTCACGGATTTTGACGAAATTTGGGACAGAGATAACAGGCTACTGGCGAAATTTTAACGAACATGGAAAGGGGGAAGGGGGTCCCACGACCCCTTCGAATAATTACTTTTTAACAATTTTTACACATTATAACTTTACGTATACTGACCTTCACCTATATTACAAACTCAATGGGTGAAATAAGTCGAGGACTTACAAAGTGAGCAGTGATACACCCCCCCCTCCTTTCCGCTCTCGTGCAAAATCTATAAATTGTTATAAATCAATGTAAATGTTGTCCTAAAATCAATAATTTTTGGTATCGGGCTCATACAGATCGAGATATAAACAATTTTGGAAAAACGATCAGTGGTACTCTTCTCCTCCCACCATCCGCCCTCCTTCAATTGTTTTTATTAGCACGCTTTTATTAGCTTTACCCGTATGTTGCCTTATTAACATGGTTTTATAAATATCTTCACCCTATTTGTAATCCCGTTTGGGTCATATCGAGACCCTTCCAGGATCATTTCTTGATGGTTTTCGGGATCCGTCCACGATCCCGCCGGGGTCATTTCAGGACTTTTTCGGGACTAATACGGGCTCATTTCGGGACCCTTCCGGAATCATTTCTGTATGGTTTTCGCGATCCGTCGTGGATCCCCTAGGGACCCTTCCTGGATATTTTCGAGAACCGTCCGGGAGCCCATCAGGGTCATTTCGGAACTTTTTCGGGACTATTTCGGGATCATTTTGGTACCCTTCAGGCATCATTTCTTTGTGGTTCTCTGGATAAGTCTAGAATCGTGTCGTTGTCATTTCGGGTTTTTTGGGACTATTCCGGGAACTTTTGGAGACCCTTCCGTGGTATTTCTAGATGGTTTTCGGGATCTGTCCGCGATAGCGTCGGGGTAATTTCGTGGATTTTTCTGGATAATTTTGGGATCATTTGGGGATCCTATCAGGTTATCAGCTCATTTAGTTCTTTTTTTACTCAATTACAAAAATAAAATGTATTAGACAGAAACATATTTTTAAACAGATAACTTGATAAGTAGGCTAACGTGAATATCCCATATATTTATTTTTCTCCTTGCGGACGGGGCCGCGGGTAAAGGCTAGTATATAAATAAATTAGCGGTATCCAACAGATGATGTTCTGGGTCACCCTGGTCCACATTTTGGTCGATATCTGGAAAACGCCTTCACATATACAACTGCCACCACTCCCTTTTAAAACCCGCATTAATACCTTCAATCTGATACCCATATCGTACAAACACATTCTAGAGTCACCCCTGGTCCACCTTTATGGCGATATCTCGAAAAGGAGGCGACCACCTATAGAACTAAGGGCCACTCCCTTTTAAAAGGACTCATTAACACCTTTCATTTGACACCCATATCGTACACACAAAGTCTAGAGTCACCCCTGGTCCACCTTTAGGGCGATATCTCGAAAAGGCGTCCACCTATAGAACTAAGCCCCACTCCCTTTTAAAATACTAATTAACACCTTTAATTTGATACCTATATCGTACAAACATATTCTAGAGTCACCCCTGTAGCGCTATTCACTAACTTTTAACGTATCTACATACGAGATTTTTAACATAAACACTTTCGTTTGTTATATCATACATGCGATTCACTAACTTAGCTTTAACAACACTTGTTAACTATCATTTCGATGTGGCAATGCTGGTAGTGAAATGTCAAAATTTACGAAAAGTTCAAAGAGGAATCGAAAAAAACAATCAATTTCTTGTACGCGCCAATAATTTTATGCAGCTATTTTAGCAAAGGGAAGTATTTTTGATATATATTTTATATTTAGATCATTTACTGCTTTTATTTCTCAACTCGAAAGCCATATTTTTTTAAATAAAATGTAATTTTGCACAAACCAAACGAAAGTAAACAATGTTTTAACAGCCTACACAAAATCTGCATCAAAATAACACACAAATAAATTATCGGATTTGGAGTTGGCAAAAAGATAGTGAATCGAAAAAGTGTTAAAATTTATGTTCAGCTAATTTAACATCTCCAAATGTAGTTAAAAAGTTAGTGAATAGCGCTACTGGTCCACCTTTATGGAGATATCTCGAAAAGGCGACCACCTATATAACTAAGGGCCACTCCCTTTTAAAAGGAGTCATTAGCACCTTTCATTTGACACCCATATCGTACACACAAAGTCTAGAGTCACCCCTGGTCCACCTTTACGGCGATATCTCAAAAGGGCGTCCACCTATAGAACTAAGCCCCACGCTCTTTTAAAATACTGATTAACACCTTTCGGTTGATAACCATATCGTACAAACAAATTCTAGAGTCGCCCCTGGTCCACCTTTATGGCGATATCTCGAAAAGGCGTCCACCTATAGAACTAAGGCCCACTCCCTTTTAAAATACCCACTAACCCCTTTCATTTGATAACCATATCGTACAAACAAATTCTAGAGTCGCCCCTGGTCCACCTTTATGGCGACATCTGGAAAAGGCGTCCACCTATAGAACTAAGGCCCACTCCCTTTTAAAATACCCATTAACCCCTTTCATTTGATAACCATATCGTACAAACAAATTCTAGAGTCGCCCCTGGTCCACCTTTATGGCGATATCTCGAAACGGCGTCCACCTATGGAACTAAGGGTACTTCCTTTTAAAATACCCATTAACACCTTTTTATTTGATACCCATATCGTACTAACAAATTCTAGAGTCAACCCTGGTCCACCTTTATGGCGATATCTCGATAAGGCGACTACCTATAGAACTATAGCCCACTCCCTCATAAAATACTCTTTAATGCCTTTCATTTGATACACATTTCATACAGACATATTCCATGGTTTCCCTCGGTTCATTTTCCTACATTGTTATTTTCACTTATCTTGTCACCATAGCTCTCAACTGAGTATGTAATGTTCGGTTACACCCGAACTTAACCTTCCTTACTTTTTAAGAAGTGTTCTGTTTTTTCCTTTCTTGTTTTGGTCATTGAAGGCCTTATTTCTGCCAGAACCAAGCTTCCAAGCCACGACTGGCAGGTATTTCCAATCGTATTTCGAAAAAATTTCCCAAATTAAATAAATAAAGTAAATTGAAAGATAAATATCGGTTAAAATATAAATGAAATTTTTTCAGAGCGCGGTCCTTACCTTATGCGCTGACGATTTGTTATAAAGCATTTTTAGGTCACATTCAACTTTCTTCAAATCTAATGAAACTTATATAGCTATAATTTTGATAGTAAGTGTACTTAGGTTGGAGTGCCACTAGGCGTATGAGTGATATTTAATCATTACTATTATGTCATGCGACGGTTGTTTTATCTTTACACGAATAAATGACTTATTTAAATTTCAAGCAATGATGATTGAAGAAAATTCTCAAAATTGATCTTAGAAATATTTAGAAAAATTTCATGTTAATCCCGTTTGTGCAACATTTTTCGGAACTATTGGGAGATCATTTGAGGACCTTTCCGGCATCATTTCTGGTTAGTTTTCGGGATCCTTTCCGGGTCCCATCAGGGTCATTTCGGGACTTTTTCGGCATCATTTAAGATTGGTTTTCAGGATTCGTCCGGGATCCGCCAGGGTAATTTCTGGAATTTTCCCAGACTATTTCGGGATAATTTTGGGACCCTCCCAAGATCATTTCTGGATGGATTTCGGGATCTGTCTGGGATGCCGTCAGGGTCATTTTGGGACTAGTAGGTTATCATTTGAGGACCTTTTCGGCATCACTTCTGGATGGTTTTCGGTATCCGCTCAGGATCCCGTCGGAATTATTGCGGGACTTTTTCGGGATCATTTGGTGTCCCTTCCGGCATCATTTCTGGATCGTTTTTGGGATTCGTCCGGCATCCCGTCGGGTTCATTTCGGGACTTTTTCTCGACTAATACGGGATCATTTGCGGGCCCTTTCGGCATCATTTCTAGATAGTTGTCGGGATCCGTTCGGGATCCCGTCAGGGTCTTTTCGGAACTATTAGGTGATCATTTGAGGACATTTCCGGCATCATTTCTGGATAGTTTTCGGGATCCTTTCGGGGTCCAGTCAGGGTAATTTCGGGACTTTTTCGGGATCATTTAGAGATTGCTTTCAGGATTCGTCCGGGAACCCGTCAGGGTAATTTCTGAACTTTTCCGAGACTATTTCGGGATAATTTTGGGACCTTCCCAAGATCATTTCTGGATGGATTTTGGGATCAGTCCGGGATGCCGTCAGGGTCATTTTGGTATTAGGCGATCATTTGAGGACCTTTCCGGCATCACTTCTGGATGGTTTTCGGTATCCGATCAGGATCCCCTCGGAATCATTGCTTGACTTTTTCGGGATCATTTGGGGTCCCTCCCAAGATCATTTCTGAATGGATTTCGGGGTTTGTCCGGGATCCCTTCAGGGTCATTTAGGGGTGCGTTCGAGATCCCGTCAGGGTCATTTCGGGACTTCTTCGAGACTATATCGGGATCATTTCTGGATGGTTTATGGGATCCGTCCATGACCCCTTAAGGGTCATTTCGGGACTATTAGGTGATCATTTGAGGACCTTTCCGGCATCACTTCTGGATGATTTTCGGTATCCGTTCGGGATCACGTCGAAATCAATGCGGGACTTTTACGGAATCATTTGGGATTCCTTCCGGCATCATTTCTGGATGGTTTTCGGGATTTGTCCGGGATCCCGTCGGGGTTATTTCGGGACCTTTTCGGGGCTAATACGGGATCATTTGGGGATCCTCTAGGGGTCGTTTCGTGACTTTTTCTGTATTATTTCGGGATCATTTTGGGACCCTTTCGGCATAATTTCTTGATGGTTTGCCGGATCCATCAGGGTTATTTCGGGACCATTTTGGGATCATTTGGGGACCCTTCCGAGATCATTTCTGGATTCGTCCGGGATGCCGTAGGAGCCATTTCGGGATTTTTTGTTACTTTTCCGGGATAGTTTTTGCACCCTTCATTTCTGGATCTGTGCGGGATCCCATCTGGGTCAATTCCGGACTATTTCGGGATCATTTTGGAATCCTTCCGAAATCATTTCTGTATGGTTTTCGCGATCCATCGTGGATCCCCTCGGAGCCATTTCGGAACTTTTTCTGGAGTTAGTCGGGATAATTTAGGGACCCTTCCTGTATATTTTCTGGATGGTTTTTGAGATCCGCACGGGAGCCCGTCAGGGTCACTTCGGAACCTTTTCGGGACCATTTTGGAACACCTTCAGGGATCATTTCTGTGTGGTTCTCTGGATACGTCTAGAATCGTGTCGCTCTCATTTCGGGTTTTTTTGGGACTATTCGGGGAACTTTTGGAGACCCTTTCGGGGCATTTCTGGATGGTTTTCGGGATCCGTCCGCGATAGCGTTGGGGTCATTTCGTAGCTTTTTCTGGATAATTTCGGGATCATTTGGGATCCTATCAGGTTATCAGCTCATTTAGTTCTTTTTTTTACTCACTTACAAAAATAAAATGCATTAGACAGAAAACAAAATTTTAAACAGATAATAAGCAGGCTAACGCGAATAGCCCATATATTTAAAATTTTCCTTGCGGACGGGGCCGCGGGTAAAGGCTAGTATATTATAAATGGCAAAGTTTGGATGTTTGGATGTTTGGATGTTTGTCCAGACGTTTGTCTTTGTGACTCAATCACGCAAGAACGGCTGACCGGATTTGTATGAAATTTGGCAAGCATGTAGCCAATAGCCTAGAAGGATCTACTAGCCATATATTTTTCAAAAGGGGCGTGGTCTCCGCCGCCTAGGAACAGTTATAATTTAATTATTATATTTTTTTGTCTTTGCGACTGAATCACGCCAGAACGGCTTCACGGATTTTGACGAAATTTGGGACAGAGATAACAGGCTACTGGCGAAATTTTAACGAACATGGAAAGGGGGAAGGGGGTCCCACGACCCCTTCGAATAATTACTTTTTAACAATTTTTACACATTATAACTTTACGTATACTGACCTTCACCTATATTACAAACTCAATGGGTGAAATAAGTCGAGGACTTACAAAGTGAGCAGTGATACACCCCCCCCCTCCTTTCCGCTCTCGTGCAAAATCTATAAATTGTTATAAATCAATGTAAATGTTGTCCTAAAATCAATAATTTTTGGTATCGGGCTCATACAGATCGAGATATAAACAATTTTGGAAAAACGATCAGTGGTACTCTCCTCCTCCCCCATCCGCCCTCCTTCAATTGTTTTTATTAGCACGCTTTTATTAGCTTTACCCGTATGTTGCCTTATTAACATGGTTTTATAAATATCTTCACCCTATTTGTAATCCCGTTTGGGTCATATCGAGACCCTTCCAGGATCATTTCTTGATGGTTTTCGGGATCCGTCCACGATCCCGCCGGGGTCATTTCAGGACTTTTTCGGGACTAATACGGGCTCATTTCGGGACCCTTCCGGAATCATTTCTGTATGGTTTTCGCGATCCGTCGTGGATCCCCTAGGGACCCTTCCTGGATATTTTCGAGAACCGTCCGGGAGCCCATCAGGGTCATTTCGGAACTTTTTCGGGACTATTTCGGGATCATTTTGGTACCCTTCAGGCATCATTTCTTTGTGGTTCTCTGGATAAGTCTAGAATCGTGTCGTTGTCATTTCGGGTTTTTTTGGGACTATTCCGGGAACTTTTGGAGACCCTTCCGTGGTATTTCTAGATGGTTTTCGGGATCTGTCCGCGATAGCGTCGGGGTAATTTCGTGGATTTTTCTGGATAATTTTGGGATCATTTGGGGATCCTATCAGGTTATCAGCTCATTTAGTTCTTTTTTTACTCAATTACAAAAATAAAATGTATTAGACAGAAACATATTTTTAAACAGATAACTTGATAAGTAGGCTAACGTGAATATCCCATATATTTATTTTTCTCCTTGCGGACGGGGCCGCGGGTAAAGGCTAGTATATAAATAAATTAGCGGTATCCAACAGATGATGTTCTGGGTCACCCTGGTCCACATTTTGGTCGATATCTGGAAAACGCCTTCACATATACAACTGCCACCACTCCCTTTTAAAACCCGCATTAATACCTTCAATCTGATACCCATATCGTACAAACACATTCTAGAGTCACCCCTGGTCCACCTTTATGGCGATATCTCGAAAAGGAGGCGACCACCTATAGAACTAAGGGCCACTCCCTTTTAAAAGGACTCATTAACACCTTTCATTTGACACCCATATCGTACACACAAAGTCTAGAGTCACCCCTGGTCCACCTTTAGGGCGATATCTCGAAAAGGCGTCCACCTATAGAACTAAGCCCCACTCCCTTTTAAAATACAAATTAACACCTTTAATTTGATACCTATATCGTACAAACATATTCTAGAGTCACCCCTGTAGCGCTATTCACTAACTTTTAACGTATCTACATACGAGATTTTTAACATAAACACTTTCGTTTGTTATATCATACATGCGATTCACTAACTTAGCTTTAACAACACTTGTTAACTATCATTTCGATGTGGCAATGCTGGTAGTGAAATGTCAAAATTTACGAAAAGTTCAAAGAGGAATCGAAAAAAACAATCAATTTCTTGTACGCGCCAATAATTTTATGCAGCTATTTTAGCAAAGGGAAGTATTTTTGATATATATTTTATATTTAGATCATTTACTGCTTTTATTTCTCAACTCGAAAGCCATATTTTTTTAAATAAAATGTAATTTTGCACAAACCAAACGAAAGTAAACAATGTTTTTAACAGCCTACACAAAATCTGCATCAAAATAACACACAAATAAATTATCGGATTTGGAGTTGGCAAAAAGATAGTGAATCGAAAAAGTGTTAAAATTTATGTTCAGCTAATTTAACATCTCCAAATGTAGTTAAAAAGTTAGTGAATAGCGCTACTGGTCCACCTTTATGGAGATATCTCGAAAAGGCGACCACCTATATAACTAAGGGCCACTCCCTTTTAAAAGGAGTCATTAGCACCTTTCATTTGACACCCATATCGTACACACAAAGTCTAGAGTCACCCCTGGTCCACCTTTACGGCGATATCTCAAAAGGGCGTCCACCTATAGAACTAAGCCCCACGCTCTTTTAAAATACTGATTAACACCTTTCGGTTGATAACCATATCGTACAAACAAATTCTAGAGTCGCCCCTGGTCCACCTTTATGGCGATATCTCGAAAAGGCGTCCACCTATAGAACTAAGGCCCACTCTCTTTTAAAATACCCACTAACCCCTTTCATTTGATAACCATATCGTACAAACAAATTCTAGAGTCGCCCCTGGTCCACCTTTATGGCGACATCTGGAAAAGGCGTCCACCTATAGAACTAAGGCCCACTCCCTTTTAAAATACCCATTAACCCCTTTCATTTGATAACCATATCGTACAAACAAATTCTAGAGTCGCCCCTGGTCCACCTTTATGGCGATATCTCGAAACGG